>NW_027602471.1:0-35065 GCF_053455715.1 Rhinoraja longicauda
ACTCACACACACACTCACACACACACTCACACACATTCACACACACACACTCACACACACACTCACACACACACTCACACACAGCACTCACACACACACACACACTCACACACACTCACACACACACTCACATACACACTCACACACACACACTGTCTCCCTCTCTCTCTGTCTCTGACTCCCTATATTTATTTAAGTTGCTACATATTCCAAAATGCAGATTGTATTAGATTAAGTTAAGAATCCTACATAAAGAAATATTTTGTGCTCCATGATCGATGGATGGATGGATGCTGACACTGCCCCTGTCTCTGCGTTACTCTCTCTCTTTCCCTCTCTCTCTCTCTCTCTCTCTCTCTCACACACACACACACACACACACACACACACTGTCTCTCTCTCTCTCACACACACCACACTCTCTCTCTCTCTCTCCCTCTCTCCTCTCTCTCTCTCTCTCTCTCGCTCTCTCTCTCTCTCTCTCTCTCTCTCTCTCTCTCTCTCTCTCTCTCTCTCTCTCTCTCTCTCTCTCTCTCTCTCTCTCTCTCTCTCTCTCTCTCTCTCTCTCTCTCTCTCTTCTTTCTCCCCACTCTCCACTTGATAAAATGACATTTGCAATGAACAATTAAACTAGACTGACATTTGATAACCGTCTGATGAAGTCTGACATTTGTGGCAGGTGCAGCACTAACAAATAACTGCTTTTAACCCGCCTGACTTCTGTTTGGATATTTAGTTCCCACTAAACTCTAGCCTTGAAGTCAGAGGAATTAAACATCAACAAGTGGCCACGTTGCTCAAAGATGCAGATTATGCAGAAAATAACACCATTGCCTGTCATATGTATTGATCATTTTTAATGACAGTCCCTGATCATTGAAGTGTTTATTTCAGTTTCTACCCCCTCATTCTCCCCCTGCACTTTATAATACACTTACAATAATAAATTAAACCTAACAAATATTTGATCCCCCCTCTCCCCCTCTCTCTCTCTCTCCTACTCTCTCCCATTTCTCCCTCTCTCTGCCCTCTCTCTCTGCCCTCTCTCTCACTCTCTCTCACTCCGCCTCCACTCTCTCTCCCCCTCTCTTACTGCCCTCTCTCTTCCACCTCTCTTTCGGTGCCCTGTCTCCCTCCCATCTCTCCCCTCTCGCTCTCACACCTCTCTCTTCCTCGTCCCTCTCCCCTCAACTCTCTCCCCCTCTTATTCCCCTCTCTCACTCTCCCCCCTCCCCCTGTCCTGAAACACCACCACCTATTCAGTGTAGATGTTGACCATCATGGGGACTGGACTCTGGATAAGGGGTGGGGTGGGGGATGGTGATATTTCGTGGTTACGGGAGTAAACGACCTTTCTGTTGTCCTCTGGTGGGAACAGGAGGCAAAAGTCGGCCATCTTGAAACAGGCCGAAAACTCGCCCTCCTCTACCTGTTTCACCTTTTCCCTTTTTATTTCAGATGCAGCACGGAAACAGGCCATTCAGCCCACCGAGTCCGTTCCGACCAGCGATCGCCCGTTCACAGATTTATTAATTTAGGGATATAGCGCAGAAACTAAACTAATATACCAAACATTCCACACCCTCTCTCTCCCCTTCTCTCTCTCACACACTCACCCCATCTCCCTCTCATCCCTTTTGACTAAATATACTAAACTAAATTAAACTATATTAATATTTGATACCCTGCCCCCCTCCACTTTATAATAAAATTTACAATATATTAAGCTAATATTTGTTATCCCCTCTCTCCCCCTCCCCTCCCTATCTCTCCCTCTCCTCTCTCTCTCTCTCCTCTTTCTCTCCCCCCTCCACTGTATAAGAAAACATTAAAAATAATAAATTAAACAACTAATATTTGATACCCCCTCTCCCCCTCTTTCTACCTATCACTCTCCCTCTCCACCCTTTCTCTCTCTTTCTCTCTCCCCTCTCTCTCACCCTCTCTCAATCTTTCTCTCACCCTCTCTCTCTCACCCCCTCTCTCTTTCGCCTTTTTATCTCCTCCCTGTGAAATCACAGTCAGTGAAAATGGTGAGCAAGAATTAAAGCAGGAACTTTTTCAGATTGGAAAGTGAGCTGAGAAATAGCAAATGGTGTTTGTTGCAAGTAAGTGTGAGGTTTAAATTTTGGGAAGTCAGACCAGGGCATGATCTTCACCGTGAATGATAGTTCGCTGGGGAGTGTTGTAGAGCAGAGGGATCGCAGAACAAAAGTACATAGTTGCAAAAAAAGGGACGTAACAGGGGGATAGGGTGGTGGAGAAGGTTTTTTTGTCCCACTGTCTTCATCAGCCAGTGAATAAAATTTAAAAGTTGGAAAGTTATGTTCAGTTGGACAAGACGTTAGTGAGGACGCACTTGGAGTAATGTGCATATTTTTAGCCACCGTGTTTGGGCAATATGCCACTAATTTGTAAAGAGCGCTGAATATATTATCGAACAAGTTGCCCGGAGAAAAGGTTCGGAGCTCGAGGGAAAGGCTGGACACGCCAGGACTTTATTCCATGGAGCTCAGTAGAGAGAGCAGTGATCTCATGGAGGTGCACAGTATCATAGGGAGTGCCATAGTAATAACACTACGACATTTGGACAGGTACATGAGGACACTGGTTAGTGGCCAATTAGTGGGCAATCAGGAGATGAGTGGGCAAAATTAGAGCACGTAGTATAGGGGGCAGTGTATTGACATGGATAGAAAATTGGTTGGCAGATAGGAAACAAAGAGTAGGAATTAATGGGTCCCTTTCGCAATGGCAGGCAGTGACTAATGGGGTACCGCAAGGCTCGGTTCTGGGACCGCAGCCATTTACAATCCATATATAGATGATTTTGATGAAGGAATAAAAAGTAACATAAGCAGATATGCAGATGACACAAAGCTGGGTGGCATGATGAACTGTGAAAAAGATGCTATGAGGATGCAGGGTGACTTGTATAGGTTGGGTGAGTGGGCAGATGCAGTGTAATGTGGATAAATGGGAGGTTATCCACTTTGGTGGCAAGAACAAGAAGGCAGATTATTATCTGAATGGTGTCCGATTATGATAAGGGGAAGTGCAACAAGACCTGTGAATCCTTGTAGATCAGTCACTAAAAGTAAGCATGCAGATATGGCAGGCAGTGAAGAAAGCTAATGGCATGTTAGCCTTCGCAACGAGAGGATTTGAGTACAGGAGCAAAGAGATCCTTCTGCAGTTGTACAGGGCCCTGGTGAGACCACATCTGAGGTATTGTGTGCACATTTGGTCTCCCAATTTGTGGAAGGACATTCTTGCTATTGATGGAATGCAGCGCAGGTTCACGAGGTTAATTCGCAGGATGGCGGGACTGTCATATGATGAAAGAATGGAGCGACTGGGCTTGTATTCACTGGAGTTTAGAGGGGATCTTATAGAAACAGATACAATTATTAAGGGATGCAGGAAACATGTTTCCGATGTTGGGGGAGTCCAGAACCAGATGCCACAGTTTAAGAATCAGGTGTTGGCCATTTAATACTGAGATGAGGAAAAACTCTTTCACCCAGAGAGTTGTGAAGTTATGAAATTCTCAAAGGTCAGACTGGGAGTGGGAGGGGGAGTTGAAGTGCTCAGCCACCGGGTCTGACCTTTCTGTCATGGACCTCCTCCAGTGCCATAGTGAGGCCCACCGGAAATTGGAGGAACAGCACCTCATATTTCGCTTGGGCAGCTTGCAGCCCAGCGGTATGTACATTGACATCTCCAACTTTAGACATTTCCTCTGTCTCTCTCTGAAGAAGGGTCTCGACCCGAAGCGTCACCTATTCCCGCGCGGACTAATGTGACACACTCTCTCCCCTTTCACTCTCCCCTTCTCTCTCTCACACTCACCCCATCTCTCTCTCTCTCTCTCTCCTCTCCTTTGACTAAATAAACTAAACTAAATTAAAGAGCTCTAGGGGCGAGCGGAAGCTAGGAATATGGGGAGAAGCAGGCACAGGTTACTGATTGTGGATGATCTGCCTTGATCACAATGAATGGCGGTGTTGGCACGAAGGGACAAATGGCCTCCTCCTGCGCCTATATTCTACGTTTCTATGTCTCTAAACTAAAAATAATCTCTCCCCTTTCTCCCCCCCCTCACAATAATCAATTAATTCATAATAATAAACTAAACTAATATTTGATATTCTTTCTCGCATTCCATTTTATAATAAATTCAACAATAAACTAAACTAATATTTGTTACCCACTCTCTCTCCCTCCCCTTCCTCCCCCTCACTCTCTTTCCCCTCTTTCTCGACTTCTCTTTCCCTCCCCCCATTTTATAAGACTACATTTACAACAATCAATTAAACTAAACTAATATTTGATACCAACTCCCCGCTCCCTCTCTCCCCACTCTCCCCTCCCCTCCCTCTCCCGACCTCTCCTATCTCTCCCCTCTCTCTGCCCTCTCCCTCTCTCCTTTTTCTCCCCAGTCTCTCTCTCTTCCCCAGTCTCTCCACCTCTCTCTCCCCCTCTCTCTCTCTTCCCCTCGCCTCATTTCTCTCTCTCTCCTCTCTTTTGACTAAATAAAATAAACTGTTAAAATAAAAACTAAACTCTCCCCTCTCTTCCTCCTCTCTCTCCCCCTCTCTCTCCCTCTCCCTTTCTCCCCCTCTCGCTTCCCCCTCTATCTCACCTCTCTCTCACTTCCCCCTCTCTCTCCTCTCTTTCACTCTTCCTCCTCTTTCTCTCACCACCCTCTCTCCCTTCCTTCAGTCTCTCCACGTCTCTCTTTATCCTCTCTCTCCCCCTCTCCACTTCATTTTCATAAATTTACAATTATAAACGAAACTAATATTTGATACCATGACCCCCCCTCGACTTGAGAACCAAATTTACAATATATTAAGCTAACAATTATTACCCCCTCTCTCTCCCTCTCCTTCCCTCCCCGCCCTCTCTCTCTCTCCCTTCTCTCTCTCTCCCTCTTTCTCCCCCCCGTGCACTATATAAGAATACATTTAAAAGTCACAGCGTCATGGAGTCATGTAGCACGGAAATATCCGGCCCAACTCGCCCACTCCAATGCAACTTGCCCCGTCTATCCCAGTCCCACTACCCGCGTTTGCCCCATATCTTTCTCAACCCGTCCCATCCACGTACATGTCTAAATGTTTCTTAAACTTTGCACCAGTACATGCGTCTGACAGCCCGTTCTATACACCCACCACCCTGTGTGTACGAGGACATTCTGTGCGAGACTTGTATCCTATGTCTGACTTTCCTCAGATAGGCACAGACACAAAGTAAACCAGCTCAGAGTTCAGAGGCGGTTCCATCTAACAGGTCGGTTCATTAAAGGCCTTATCGACGCACAAAGGGAAACACTCTGAGGAGACCCACCTCTCTCTCTCCTCTCCTGTCCTCTCTCTCCCTCTCCTCCTTCTCTCCCCCTCCCCCCTCTCCCCCTACCCCCTCTCTCTCTCACAAACCCCTGTCTCTCTCCCCCTCTCTAATTCTACTATCAGTTACGACCTTATGACAAACAGGGGGAGGATTGGGGAGTGGAGGAGGTGTGTGGGGGAGAGAGGGGGAGTAGTGTGGGAATGAGTGGAATGGGGAGAGAGAGTGCGGTGGAGCACGGGGAGAGGTAGGGGGAGTGTGGGAGAATGTAAGGGGTAGGAGTGTGGGCAGAGAGGGGGATGTGCGTGGGGAGAGAGATGGGGAGGCACGTGGGGGAGAGAGGGGGAGGAGTGAGGGGGAAAGAATGGGAGGAGTGGTGAGTGTGTGTGGAGAATGCAGGAGTGTGGGGATGGAGAGTGGTAGGAGAGTGGGGAGAGAGGGTGCGGAGAGAGAGGGGGATGTGTATGGGGAGAGAGATTCGCGGAGTGTGGCAAGACAGAGGGGAGTGTGGGGAGAGAGTGGGGAGGAGTGTGGAGAGGGGAGGAAGTGGGAAAACAGAATCGGAAAAGTGGGGAGAGGACAGAGAATGGGAGGAGGGAGAGAGGGAGAGAGAGAGAGAGAGAGTGAGGAGTGTTGGGAGAGACGCATAATGCGTTATTCCTTCAATCTTATCCAGCAGAAAGTTATCGACTCATTATCACCGCTGCCTATTAAAGTGAAAATAACAAATAAATACGTGTGCACCCGCCAACGTGGATAGAACAACAAGATGCCGTGAGAGCTCATTACAGATGAGATTAATTACTGAGAATGTTACTGCTTATACAGAGCCATCACTGACCACACTGATAATGTTACTGCTTATCCAGACCCATCACTGACCACACTGATAATGTCACTACTTATCCAGACCCATCAATGACCACACTGATGATGTCACTGCTTATCCAGACCTACCGCTGACCACACTGATAATGTCACTGCTTATCCAGACCCATCACTGACCACACTGATAATGTCACTGCTTATCCAGACCCATCACTGACCACACTGAAAATGTCACTGCTTATCCAGACCCATCACTGACCACACTGATAATATCACTGCTTATCCGGACCTTTGACAAAGTCTCCCATGGTAGACCGATCCAGGAGGTGAAGGCACACGGGATTAACGGTGACTTGGTCGCATGAATTCAGAACTGTCTGAATGATAGAAGGCAGAGTGTTGTGGTGGAAGGGCAATATTCAGGCTGGAGGCCTGTGACCAGTAGTGATACACAGGGATCTGTGCTGGGACCTCTGCTGTTTGTGATACACATAAATGACTTGGACGTGAATATACACGGGTTGCTTTGTAAGTTTGCGGATGACACCAAGATTTATGGGGTTGTGGAATGTGAGGGAGGCTGTCTCAGTATTCAGTGGCGTATAGATCAAGTAGAGAGATGGGAGGTGTGGGGGAAATCACGGATGCAAATTATTCTGAGCAAGTGTGAGATGTTGGGTGGTCCAATGTGAGTGCAAAATATACAATTAATGGCATGACCCTGAACATCAGTGATGTATAAAAGTATCTTGCGATCCAGGTTCACAGCTCCCTGAAGGTGATAACGGCAGTGGACATTTGTAAAGAGGCATATGGTACAGTTTCGTCCATTGGTCAAGGCGTGGTGGTCTGTCTCAGGGATTGGTGCTGCGCTCATTGTTGTTTGTCATCTGTGTCAATGAGTTGCCTGAGAATGTAAGGGACTAATGTAAAAGTTTGCAGTTGACACTAAAGTAGGCGGTATCACAGGCATTGAAAATGGTTGGCAAGGATTAAAGCAGGAACCTTTTCAAATTGGAAAGTGGGCTGAAAAAATTCAAATAGTGTTTCTTGCAGATGTGTGAGATTTTAAATTAAGGAAGACAAGCCAGGGCATGATCTTCACTGTGAATTGTAGTTATCTGGGGAGTGTTGCAGAGCAGAGGGATCTCAGAATAAAAGTACATTGTTGCAAGAAAAGGGATGTAACAGGGGGAAAGGGTGGTAGAGAAGGTTTTTTTTGGCCCACTGTCTTCATCAGCCAGTGAATAAAATGTAGAAGTTGGAAAGTTATGTTCAGGTGGACGAGACGTTGGTGAGGATGCACTTGGAGTAACGTGTATAATCTGCCGTCACCATGTTTATGAAATATGCCACTAATTTGCAAAGAGTGCAAAAAAAAATTTCAACACGTTGCCAGAAAACAAGGGTCGGAGCTATAGGGAAATGTTGGGCTCGCCAGGACTTTATTCCATGGAGCGCAGCAGGCAGTGCAGTGACCTCATAGAGGTGGACAGTGTCATAGGTAGCGACATAATGGGAACACTAATACATTTGGACAGGTACATGAGGGGAATGGTTTAGAGGGAGATGATTCATTTGCCGGCAAATGGGAATAGTTCAGATGAACTAAAATGCACCATCCCTCCCCATGAAACACGGCAACCTTTGTCTGAAATTTGCGTCAGGGACACCACTAACATACAAACTGCTTTTAAATAGCCCTTGGATATTTTATTACCACAGAACTCGAGCCTTGAAATCAGGGGAATTAAACATAAATAGATATCCATATTTCTCAAAGATGCAGATTAAGCAGAAAACATTATAATTGCCTGTCACATACATTGGTCATTTTTAATAACAGTCCCTGATCATTGAAGTGTTTATTTCAGTTTCTATGAGTGCCAGGTTTGCACTGCATGATGTGAGATATGCTCTCTTGAATTACATGATAAATAAGCACATAAATGAAGTCTGTGTGTGTGGCAGCTTTGTCTGTGCCGCTGTGTGGACAGCCCAGACGGATGAGTTGGTCATTTACTCTCAGACCGACCTTGCTGTCTGGTCTGTGAGTTTGAAATGGCATGTACCTGTCACCTGGTGTGAAGTAGTTCACCCGTAAAAGGGACCACATCACCCCGATTCTGGCCTCTCTCCACTGGCTCCCTGTACGGTACAGAATCAACTTCAAGCTCCTCCTATTCACGTATAAAGCCCTAAATGGACATTCCCCCCCTACATCAAAAATCTTCTAACCCACCTCTCTAACTCCAGGTCCCTCAGGTCGGCCGACTTGGGGCTACTCACTATCCCGCGGTCTAGGCTTAAGCTCAGGGGTGACCGCGCTTTTGCGGTTGCAGCTCCTAGACTGCGGAACAGCATCCCTCTCCCCATCAGAAATGCCCCCTCCATCGACTCCTTTAAGTCCAGGCTCAAAACCTATTTCTACTCCCTAGCGTTTGAGGCTCGTTGAGGAGGCGCTGTGAACTGTTTGCGTGCTACTGTATGTTTCATTTTTTCCTTAGTACCTAATCAGATGTACAGCACTTTGGTCAACGTGGGTTGTTCTTAAATGTGCTATACAAATAAAATTGACTTGACTTCACTTGACTTGACAAAATAAACTGCAGATTGAACAGAGCCACAGCTAGTGTTCACCGGCTGGAACTAATATTCCCCATTGGGAGAAACGCAAAGAACATTTAACCAACTCCCCCTTTCTCAGATCTGAAGCTGCATTTTAATTTTCAGCATTATGTGTTATTCTTTCAAGTGTATGCCAGAGAAAGTTAATTAGCATTTCTAACCTGTGTTAATTAAGAAATAACAAGCTGATGCATCTTCAGCTGCCGTGTTTACCAGCAGCAAAATGCAGTTAATGCTCATTAAAGTTTAGATTAATTACGGATACTGAACTTGAGTTAACCCTTTAGAGTCGAACATTTGAATTATAAAGAAGGGATTCTTTGACAAGATCTGAAAAAAATGGATCATTTATTTGAGCCATGACACCAACTCCAAAGACGTACAGGTATGTAGGTTAATTGGCTGGGTAAATGTTTTTAAAAAATTGTCCCTAGTGGGTGTAGGATAGTGTTAATGTATGGGGATCGCTGGGCGGCACGGACTTGGAGGGCCGAAAAGGCCTGTTTCCGGCTGTATATATATGATATGATAAATAGATAAATGCCGAGCTAGATATTGGAAGATTGTGTTATATAGAACTAGATGGTATGTTTGTGCGAATATTGAAATCTTTCCAGATAACCAATCATTGTTACTTTTTTATATTTTATTTGGTAAGTGTACCACACCGTCTTATTCAAATGTTTTTATTTATTGATATCCTTTGCTTATTTATTCATTTATTTTTGTTGTTTTTCTTATTTTATTTTATTTATGTCGATGGTGTTGTACTGTTTTGTATATATCTCTGTGAAAAAACAAAATAAAAACTGAAGAAAATTAAAAAGAAAGGATTCTTTATTTTAGATCATATCAAATGTAAAACATCGGTGTCAGATTTAATGAGATCATGTCACTGCTTATCCGGATCCATCACTGACCACACTGATAATGGCACTGCTTATCCAGACCCATCACTGACCAAACTGATAATGTCACTGCTTATCCAGACCCATCACTGACCACACTGATAATTTCACTGCTTATCCAGACCCATCACTGACCACACTGATAATATCACTGTTTATCCAGACCCATCACTGACCACATTAACGTCACACACAGGTATGTTCTTTGTATCATTCATTCCCAGGACATCTCACATACTGTAACAACCAGCTACCCAGTTCCATCGCACGCTGCTCAGATATATTTTCACCAGTGACAACGTTGACAACATTTGCATCGTGCTGATTGGTACGGTCGCCTCTGAACTGACTGATGGTTTCACTTCCCATCTGCGTATGATTCTGAACGCATTTGCGCTACAAATGAATACCCACATACAGAAAAATCAAGACTTAACTGTTCCTCCAAGTGCAGCGCTCTTTCCTCAGTTGTACTTCAAATATCTGCGAGGCTCTTTTGTGTAGTTCTGGTCACCATATTATAGATATGAAGTCCTGTTGCCAGAGACAGTGCGGAACAAATTCACCAGGATGTTATCTGGAATGGACAGCGTTAGTTTGAAGACAGAATCAATTGGGTGTGATTGGTCTCCTTGTAGCGCAGGAGGATGAGGGGTGATCTTATAGACATGTTTTAGACCATGAAAGGAATAGATGGAGTGGATGCTCGGATTCTCCTGCCCTGAATAGGCGAATCGAGGTCCAGAGGACATACGTTTAAGTGGAAGGGAAAACCATTGAATAGGAATCTGAGGTGTAACTTTTTCACACAATGGGTGGTGGATGTATGGAACAAACTGCCAGATGAGGAATTTGAGGCAGGGACTATCCCAAGATTTATGAAATAGTTAGACAGGTTGGGTACATGAATAGGACAGGTTTGGTGGGATATGGACCAAATGCAGACAGGTGGAACTAGTGTAGATGGGGCCTGATGGCTGGTGTGGGCAAGTTGGGCTGAAGGGCCTGATTCCACACCATATCACTCTATGACTCTATGAGTACAGGGCTGAACTGCCTCCTCTGGCACCTCATTCCACACACCCACCACCCTTTGTGTGAAAAATTACCCCTCGGGTTCCGATTAAATTTTCCCCCTCATCTTAAACCTGGGCCCCCTGGTTCCTGCTTTCCCCTCTCTGTACGTCTGCCAGATCTATTCCTCTCATTATTTTGTTCAGCTGTAGAAGATCATCCCTCATCCTCCTGTGCACCAAGGGATTAAGTACTAGTCTGCTGAACCTGTCCCTCTAGATCAGGCCCACGGGTCCGCGCTACATCCTCGTACATCTCCTATATCACCTTTCCAGATTGACACCAAATTTCCTGTATCATGGTGCACACAACTGATCACAATACTCCAAATGCAGACTCACCAACGTCTTATACAACGGCAACATAACCTCCGAATATCTATACACAATGCTCTGACCGAAGACGGCCAATGTTACAAAAGCCTTTTTGCCCACACTATCAACCTGTGACGCTACATTCAACACATTATGTCCATGTCGTCCTAGATCCCTCTGCTCTACAGTTAATTCACCTTTCTGCCTCGGTTGCAGTTCATCGGTACTGACACTTCTAAACTCACTGATGGTTTCACTTCCCATGTGCGTCTGATTGTGAATACACTTGTACTACAGCTGAACATCCAAACAAAGAATAATCAAGACTTAACTGCTCCTCCAAGTGCGGCGCTCTCCTCAGTTGTACTTCAAATATCTGCAAGGCCCTTTTGTGTAGTTCTGGTCACCATATTATACAAATGATGTCCTGTTGCCAGAGGCAGTGCGGAACAAATTCACCAGGATGTTATCTGGAATGGACAGCGTTAGTTTGAAGACAGATTTGATCGGGTGGGATTGATCTCATTGGAGCAAGAATGCAGAGGGACGACCTTACTGAGGCTTGTAAAATTATGTCAACTACAGCAGGGTTGAATACATGGCCACACTTATTTCCCAGGCTGCGAGAATCAAAACCCAGGGAACTTACGTTTAATCGAAAGGGGAGAGATTTAAGGGAATTCTGAGTTCAAAGATGGAGCAATCTTTTCATTTGAGGCGGTGGGGACAGATACCATCACAGCAAATAAACAGCATTTGGACAGCCGTTGGTTCGGATAGGAATGGAGGGATATGGGACAAATACAGGTGAATGAGATTACCGTAGATATGCATCTCGGTCTGCATGGACGAGTCGGGCCGAAGGGCCTGTTTCCCTGTTGTTCCCATGACTGGAATCAGCAGTTCTGTAATTTCTAATGTGCTCTGTCATAGGCCTCCCCAGTTGTAGCCACATAGCAGACACATCACTGACTGCACAACAGTGGCGATACTGTATTGGGTGGTGGTGTCACCAACAACGGAGGCACATTGTTCATCACCCTCACAAGTGTCCAACAGGTGTTTCACTCTCCTCAAACTAAACTCTAGCCTGGACATCCGAGGAATTAAACGTAAATAGGTGTCGAAAGTTCTCACACCTGCAGTTTAAACAACAAAATGATATAACTGCCTGTCATATACGTTGGTCATTTTAATATGTCTCTGATCCTTGAAGTGTTTCTTTCAGTTTCTCTGTGTGTCAGTTATACACAGCAGGAAGCGAGAAACGCTCTCTTGAATTAGTTCATATATAGGCACAGAAATACAGACTGAGTGCGTGTGAGAGCTCTCTTAAATTCACTGGAATTTAGGATGAGAGGGGATCTTGTCGAAACATGTAGAATTCTGAAGAAGGGTCTCCACCCATTCCTTCTCCCAAGAGATGCTGCCTGTCCCGCTGATTTACTCCAGCTTTTTGTGTCTATCTTCTATTTAAACCAGCATCTGCAGTTCCTTCTTACACATATACATATCTTAAGGGATTGGACAGGCTAGATACAAGAAAAATATTCCCGATGTTGTGGGAGTCCAGAAAAGGGATCACAGTTTACGAATAAGGGGTAGCTCAATTATTACTGAGATGAGGAAAAACTGATCTGTCGTCGGCCTCGCCAGTTGAGATGAATTGTGAATCTGTGGAAATCTCTGCCACAGAAGGCAGTGGAGGTCAATTCACAGGAGGTTTTCATGGGAGAGTCAGATATAGCTCTTAGGGCTAACGGAATAAAGTTGCACGGGGAGAAATCAGGAACGGGGTACTGATTTAGGATGGTCGGCCATGATCATGTTGAATGGCGGTGCGGGCTAAAAAGGACAAATGGCCTACTCCTGCAAGTATTTTCTTTGTTTCTATGTTTCGAAACCACTGTGGACAGCATAGACGGGTGAGTTGGTCATTAACGCTCAGAACGACTTTGCTGTCATGTCTGTGGGTTTGAATTAGCATCAACCTGTCAACTGGTCTGAAGTAGTTCAATAAAAAAATAAACTGCAGATTGAACAGAACCTCGCCTTGTGTTCACCGGCTGGAACTAATAGTCCCCACTGGATGAATGGCATAGCACAATTACTCACCATCGCTGACCACACTGATCAGGTCACAGTTTATCCTGACCCATCACTGACCACGCTAATAATGACACTGCTTATCCAGACCCATCACTGACCACGTTGACAATGTCACTGCTTACCCAAGCCCATCACTGGCCACACTGATAATGTCACTGCTTATCCAGACACATCACTGACGAAATCTCGCCAAAAAAAAATGTTTTTTCGATGACAAATAAAGATATCCTGAATCCTGAATCCTGAATTAACGTCACGCACAGGTATGTTCTTTGTATCATCCAATCCAAGAACATCTCACATACTGTAACAACCAGCTACCCAGTTCCATCGCACGCTGCTCAGATATATTTTCACCATTGACACCTTTGACAGCATTTGCCTCGTGCTGATTGGCACGGACACCTCTGAACTCGCTGATGGTTTCACTTCCCATCTGCGTCTGATTCTGAACACACTTGCACTACAAATGAACACCAAAATACAGAAAAATCAAGACTTAACTGTTCCTCCAAGTGCAGCGCTCTCCTCAGTCGTACTTCAAATATCTGCGAGGCCATTTTGTGTAGTTCTGGTCACCATATTATAGAAACAATGTCGTGTTGCCAGAGACAGTGTGGAACAGATTCACCAGAATGTTATCTGGAATGGACAGCGTTAGTTTGAAGACAGAATCAATTGGGTGGGATTGGTCTCCTTGGAGCGCAGGAGGATGAGGGGTGATCTTATAGACATGCTTTAGATCATGAAAGGAATAGATCGGGTAGATGCTCAGCTTCTCCTGCCCTGATTAGGAGAATCGAGGTCTAGAGGACATACGTTTAAGGTGAAGGGGAAATGATTGAATAGGAATCTGAGGGGTAACATTTTCACACAGTGGGTGTTGGATGGATGGAGCAAACTGCCAGTGGAGGTATATTTAAGGCAGGGACTATCCCAACATTCATGAAACAGTTAGACAGGTGCATGAATAGGACAGGTTTGGTGGGAAATGGACCAAATGCAGACAGGTGGGACTAGTGCAGATGTGGCATTTTGGCTGGAGTGGGCAAGTTGGGCCGAAGGGCCTGTTTCCACACCATATCACTCTATGACTCTATGGGTACAGGTTTGAACTACCTCCTCTGGCAGCTCGTTCCACACACCCACCATGCTTTATGTGAAAAATTACCCCTCAGATTCCACAGATTCACAATTCATCTCAACTGGGGAGGCCGACGACAGTTCAGTTTTTCCTCATCTCAGTAATAATTGAGCTACCCCTTATTCGTAAACTGTGATCCCTGTTCTGGACTCCCACAGCATCGGGAACATTTTTCCTCTATCTAGCCTGTCCAACCCCTTAAGAATTGTATATGTGTAAGAAGGAACTGCAGATGCTGGTTTAAACAGAACATAGACACAAAAAGCTGGAGTAACTCAGCGGGACAGGCAGCATCTCTTGCGAGAAGGAATGGGTGGAGACCCTTCTTCAGAATTCTATATGTTTCGTCAAGATCACCTCTCATCCTAAATTCCAGTTAATTCAAGAGAGCTCACACACACTCAGTCTGTATTTCTGTGCCTATTTATTAATTAATACGAGAGCGTTTCTCCCTTCCTGCTGTATATATTTGGCACACATAGAAACTGAAAGAAACACTTCAATGATCTGAGACATATTAAAACGACCAACGTATATGATAGGCAGTTATATCGTGTTGTTGTTTAAACTGCAGGTTTGAGAAAATTCGACACCTGTTGGCGTGTAATTCCTCGGATTTCTAGGCTAGAGTTTAGTTTGAGGAGAGTGAAGCACCTGTTGGACACTTGTGAGGGAGATGAACAATGTGCCTCCGTTGTTGGTGACACCACCACCCAATACAGTATCGCCACTGTTGTGCAGTCAGTGATGTGTCTGCTATGTGGCTACAACTGGGGAGGCCGATGACAGAGCACATTAGTGATTACAGAACCGCTGATTCCAGTCATGGGAACTGCAGGGAAACAGGCCCTTCGGCCCGACTCGTCCATTCGGACCGAGATGCATATCTACGGTAGTCTCATTCACCTGTATTTGTCCCATATCCCTCCATTCCTATCCGAAACAACGGCTGTCTAAATGCTGTTTATTTGCTGTGATGGTATCTATCCCCACCGCCTCAAATGAAAAGATTGTTGCATATTTGAAGTCAGAATTCCCTTAAACCTCTCCCCTTTCGAATAAACGTAAGTTCTCTGGGTTTAGAATCTCACAGCCTGGGAAATAACTGTGACCATCTACTCAACCCTGCTATAGTTGACATAATTTTACAAGCCTCAGTAAGGTCATCCCTCTGCATTCTTGCTCCAATGAGATAAATCCCACCCGATCAAATCTGTCCTCAAACTAACGCTGTCCATTCCAAATAACATCCTGATGAATCTGTTCCGCACTGCCTCTGGCAACGGGACATCATTTGTATAATATGGTGACCAGAACTACACAAAAGGGCCTCGCAGATATTTGAAGTACGACGTAGGAGAGCGCTGCACTTGGAGGAGCAGTTAAGTCTTGGTTATTCTTTGTTTGGATGTTCAGCTGTCGTGCAAGTGTGTTCACAATCAGACGCACATGGGAAGTGAAACCACCAGTAAGTCCTGAAGTGTCGGTACCGATGAACTGCAACCGAGGCCTATATCTCTTGATGCAGGAGGATGAGGGATGATCTTCTACAGATCAACAAAATAATGAGAGGAAGAGATCTGGCAGACGCACAGAGAAGGGGAAGCAGGAACCATGGGGAGCAGGTTTAAGATGAGGGGGTGAAATTTAATCTGAACCTGAGGGGTATTTTTCACACAAAGGGTGGTGGGTGTGTGGAACGAGGTGCCAGAGGAGGTAGTTCAGCCCTGTACTCATAGTCATAGAGTGATATGGTGTGGAATCAGGCCCTTCAGCCCAACTTGCCCACACCAGCCATCAGGCCCCATCTACATTAGTTCCACCTGTCTGCATTTGGTCCATATCCCACCAAACCTGTCCTATTCATGTACCCAACCTGTCTAACTATTTCATAAATATTGGGATAGTCCCTGCCTCAAATTCCTCATCTGGCAGTTTGTTCCATACATCCACCACCTATTGTGTGAAAAAGTTACCCCTCAGATTCCTATTCAATGATTTTCCCGTCAACTTAAACGTATGTCCTCTGGACCTCGATTCGCCTATTCAGGGCAGGAGAATCCGAGCATCCACTACATCTATTCCTTTCATGATCTAAAACATGTATATAAGATCACCCCTCGTCCTCCTGCGCTCCAAGGAGAACAATCCCACCCAATTGATTCTGTCTTCAAACTAACGCTGTCCATTCCAGATAACATCCTGGTGAATCTGTTCCGCACTGTCTCTGGCAACAGGACATCATATCTGTAATATGGTGACCAGAACTACACAAAAGGGCCTCGCAAATATTTGAAGTACAACTGAGGAAAGCGCTGGAACTTGGAGGAACAGTTAAGTCTTGATTTTTCTGTTTATGGGTATTCATTTGTAGCGCAAATGCGTTCAGAATCATAAGCAGATGGGACGTGAAACCATCAGTGAGTTCAGAGGTGTCCGTACCAATCAGCACGAGGCAAATGTTGTCAATGATGTCACTGGTGAAAATATATCTGAGCAGCGTGCAATGGAACTGGGTAGCTGGTTGTTACAGTATGTGAGATGTCCTTGGAATGGATGACACAAAGAACATACCTGTGTGTTACGTTAATGTGGTCAGTGATGGGTGTGGATAAGCAGTGACATTATCTGTGTGGTCAGTGATGGGTCTGGATAAGCAGTGACATTATCAGTGTGGTTAGTGATGGGTCTGGATAAGCAGTGACATTATCAGTGTGGTTAGTGATGGGTCTGGATAAGCAGTGACATTATCAGTGTGGTCAGTGATGGGTCTGGATCAGCAGTGACATTATCAGTGTGGTCAGTGATGGGTCTGGATAAGCAGTGACATTATCAGTGTGGTCAGTGATGGGTCTGGATAAGCAGTGACATTATCAGTGTGGTCAGTGATGGGTCTGGATAAGCAGTGACATTATCAGTAATTAATCTCATCTGTAATGAGCTCTCACTGCATCTTGCTGTTCTATCCACGTTGGCCGGTGCAGACGATTTTATTTGTTATTTTCATTTTAATAGGCAGTGGTTCAAATGAGTAAATAACTTTCTCCGGCTTACGAGTGATAGAGTAACACATAATGCGTCTCCCCCAACACTCCTCACTCTCACTGCCTCTCTATCTCCCCCTCCGTTCATTCTCTCTCCCCCATAATAATCCCCCTCTTTCTCCCCAATTTTCCGACCGTCTGACTTCCCACCTCCTCCCCTCTCTCCACACTCCTCCCCACTCTCTCCCGACACTCCCCTCTGTCCTGCCACCTCCAATCTCGCTCCCGACACACCTCCCCATCTCTCCCCACACCCCCTCTCTCCGCACTCTCCTCTCACTCTCCACCCCACACTCCGTCTTTCTCCCCACACACTCACCACTCCTCTCATTCTGTGTCCGCACACTCCTCCCCCTCTGTCTCCCCATTCCTCCCCCTCTCTCTCCCCACATTCCCCCTCATTCCCCACACACCTCCACCTCTATCTCCTCACCTCTCTCCCCCGTTCGTCCATTCTCTGCCCCATCTCTCTCTCCCCACATACCTCCCCTCTCTCGCCTCACTCCTTCCTCTATCCCTCCCCTCCCATTTCTCTGCCACATTCCTCCACTCACTCCCCACTCCTCCGCTCTCTCCCATCACTCCTCTTGTACCTCTTTCCCCTGTACCCCTCGGTCTCGCTACATTCCTCCCCCACCCTCGTTTCACTCTCCCCACTCCTCCCCTCCATCCTCACATTCCTCTAACTCGCTCTCCACACTATCCTTCCTCCCTCTCTTTCACCCTCCTCCCACACTGTCTCCCCACTCCTCCCCCTCTCCCCACACTCCTCCCGTTTTCTCCCTATATTTTCCTATCTCCCCCACCCACCTCCTCTCCCTCTCCCACACTCCCCCTGCATCCTTTCTCTCTCCACACAATCCTTCCTCCCTTTCTCTCACACTCCTCTACCTCCGTATCCCCACTCCTCCCCTCCCTCTCCCCACAGTCCTCCCCTCTCAATTCCCACATTCCTCCTTTCTCTCCACAATCCCCCTCCTCCCCAACACTCCCTCCTCTCTCTCACCCCACACACCTTCCTCTCTCCCACACCCACCTCCTCTCCCTCTTCCCCACTCCACCCCCTCCATCCCCACATTCCTCCCACTCTCTCTCCACACAAACCTTCCTCCCTCTCTCTCACACTCCTCCCTCCCCTGTCCCCTAAAACCACCTTTCTCCCCACACTCCTCCCCATCATTCTCCCCACACTCCCCGTCTCTCTCCACACTCCCCGCTCGCTCACCACGGTCATCCTGCCTCCTCTCTCTCCCCACTACCTCTCTCTCCCCACACTATTAAATTCCTCTCCCCACACTCCCTTTCTCCCCACCCTCCATCCCCACAATCCTCCTCCTTTCTCTCCACTCCTCCCCTTTCTCTCCCCACACAGCTCCCTTTCTCCCCACACTCATCTCCTCTTCCTCCCCACACTCTTCACTCTCTTTCTCTCTGGATAAGTAGTGACATTATCAGTGTGGTCAGCGATGGGTCTGGACAAGCAGTGACATTATCAGTGCGGTCAGTGATGGGTCTGGATAAGCAGTGACATTATCAGTGTGGTCAGTGATGGGTCTGGATAAGCAGTGACATTATCAGTGTGGTCAGTGATGGGTCTGGATAAGCAGTGACATTATCAGTTTGGTCAGTGATGGGTCTGGATAAGCAGTAACATTATCAGTGTGGTCAGTGATGGGTCTGGATAAGCAGTGGCATTATCAGTGTTGTCAATGAATGGTCTGGATAAGCAGTGACATTATCAGTGTGGTCAGTGATGGGTCTGGATAACCAGTGACATGATCTCATTAAATCTGACCCCGATGTTTTACATTTGATATGATGTAAAATAAAGCATCCTTTCTTTTTTTTCTCTTCAGTTTTTATTGATTTTTCACAGAGATATATACAAAACAGTACAACATCATGAACATAAATAAAATAAAATAAGAAAAACAACAAAAATAAATGAATAAATAAACAAAGGAGATAAATAAATAAATACATTTGAATAAGACAGTGTGGTACACTGACCAAATAAAATATGAAAAAGCAACAATGTTGGTTATCTAGAAATATTTCAATATTCGCACAAACATAACATCTAGTTCCATATAACACAATCTTCCAATATCTAGCTCGGCATTTATCTAGTTGGTGTCATGACTCAAATAAACGATCAATTTTTCCCAGATCCTCTCAAAGAATCCCTTCTTTTTAATTCAAATGTTCGACTCTAAAGGGTTAACTCAAGTTCAATATCCATAATTAATCTAAACTTTAATGAGCACGAACTCTATCTTGCTGCTCTATCCACGCTGGTAAACACGGCAGCTGAAGATGCATTAACTTGTTATTTTCATCTTAATTAACACAGGTTAGAAATGCTAATTAACTCTCTCCGGCATACACTTGAAATAATAACACAAAATGCAGAAAATTAAAATGCAGCTTCAGATTTGAGAAAGGGTGAGTTGGGTAAATGTTCTGTGCGTTTCGCCCAATGGGAAATATTAGTTCCAGCCGGTGAACACGAGCTGTGGCTCTGTTCAATCTGCAGTTTATTTTGTAGTGAACTACTTTAGGCCAGTTGACAGGTAGAAGTCAATTCAAACCCACAGACCAGACAGTAAGGTCGGTCTGAGAGTAAATGACCAACTCATCTGTCTGGGCTGTCCACACAGCGGCACAGAGAAAGATGCCACACACGCAGACTTCATTTATGTGCTTATTTATCATGCAATTCAAGAGAGCATATCTCCCATCATGCAGTGTAAACCTGGCACACGTAGAAACTGAAATAAACACTTCAATGATCAGGGACTGTTATCAAAAATGACCAATATATATGACAGGCAAATCCCATGATTTCAAGGTTAGAGTTCTGTGGTAACAGAATATCCAAGGGCCATTTAAAAGCAGTATATTTGTTAGTGCTGTACCTGGCGCAACGTTTGGCCAAAGGCTGCCGTGTTTCATGGGGTGGGATGGTGCATTTTAGTTCATCTGAAGTATTCCCATTTACCGGCATATGAATCATCTCCCTCTAAACCATTCCCTTCATGTACCTGTCCAAATGACTTTGTGTTGATATTACTATGTTACCTATGATACCCTGCCCCTCCATGAGATCACTCCACTGCCTGCTGCGCTTCATGAAATAAAGTCCTCGCAGCCCAGCCTTTCCCTGTATCTCCGACCCTTGTTTTCTGGCAACGTGTTGTAAAATATTTTGAGGACTCTTTAAAAATTAGTGGCATATTTCCTAAACATGCTGACGAAAAATTATACACGTTACTCCAAGTGCGTCCTCACCAACGTCTTGTCGAACTGAATATAATTTTCCAACTTCTAAATTTTATTCACTGACTGATGAAGACAGTGCTTCAAAAAACCTTCTCCACCACCCCACCTCCCTGTTTCGTCCCTTTTCTTTGAACTATGTAACATAGAAACTTGGAAACATAGAAAATAGGTGCAGGGGGAGGCCATTAGACCCTTCGAGCGAGCACCGCCATTCATGGTGATCATGGCTGATCATCCACAATCAGTAACCTGTGCCTGCCTTCTCCCCATATCGCTTGATTCCACCATCCCCTAGAGTTCTGTCTAACTCTCTTTCAAATTCATCCAGTGAATTGGCCTCCATTGCCTTTTGTGGCAGAAAATTCCATAAATTCACAAGTCTCTGGGTGAAAAAGTTTCTTCTCACCTCAGTTTTAAATGGCCTCCCCTTTATTCTTAGACTTTGGCTCCTGGTACTATACTCCCCCAACTTTGGAAATATTTTTCCTACCTCTAGCTTGTCCAGTACTTTTATAATTTTATACGTCTCTATAAGATCCCCTCTCATCCTTCTAAACTCCAGTAAATACAAGCCCAGTCTTTCCAATCTTTCCTAATATGACAGTCCCGCCATCCCAGGGATTAACCTCGTGAACATATGGCGCACTGCCTCAACGTCCTTCCTCAAATTATGAGACCAAAAAATACAACTGCAAAAGATCCTCTTTGCACCTTTATTCAAATCCTCTCGTAATGAAGGCCAACATGCCATTATCTTTCTTCCGTGCCTGCTGTACCTGCACGCTTACTTTCAGTGACTGGTGTACAAGGACACCCAGGTCGTGTTGTACTTCCCCGTTACCTCATCTGACACCATTGAGATAGTAATCTGTCTCTTTGTTTATGCTGCCAAAGTGGATAACCTCACATTTATCTACATTATATTGCATCTGCCATGCATCTGCCCACCCAATCAACCTGGCGTAGTCACCCTGCAACCTCCTAACATCCTCTTTGCAGTTCACACTGCCACCCAGCATTGTGTCATCTGCAGACTTGCTGAAGTTACTTCTAATTTATGGATCCCTCTGCTCTACAACACTCCCTAGCTAACTACCATTCACGGTGAAGATCATGCCCTGGTTTGACTTTCCAAAATTAAACCCTCACACTTATCTGGAAGAAACACCATTCTATTTCGCAGCCCACTTTCCAATTTGAAAAGTTCCTGCTTTAATTCTTGCTAAACATTTTCACATTCTGTGATACCATCTACTTTAGTGTCAACTGCAAACTTAAAAAATAGTATTTGTACAATCTCATGCAACTCATTGATATGGATGGTAAACAACAGTGAGCCCAGCACGGATCTAATCTGTCGTATTACTATTCATTCCAGATAACATCCTGGTGAATCTGTTCCGCACTGTCGCTGGCAATAGGACATTATTTGCATGATATGTTGACCAGAACTACACAAAAGTGCCTCGCAGATATTTGATGGACAACTGAGGAGGCCGCTGCATGTGGAAGGGCAGTTAAGTCTTGATTTGTCTTCATTTTGATGTTCAGCTGCAATGCAAGTTTGTTCAGAATCAGACGCATATTGGAAGTGAAACCATCAGTGAGTTCAGGGGTGTCAGTACCGATGAGCTGGAACCGAGACAAAAAGATGCATTAACTGTAGAGCAGAGGGATCTAGCACGACAGATACACAGTCCGTTGAAAGTAGCGTCATAGGTAAATAGTTTGGTCAAAAAGGGTTTTGTCACATTGGCCTTCATCTGCAAGAACGTTAAGTATAGACGTTGGGAGGTCATGTTGCAGTTGTGTAAGAATTTGGTGAGGCTGCACTTAGAGTATTGTGCTCAGTGTTGGGCACCATAGTATCGGAAAAATGGTGTCAATCTAGAAAGGGCGTAGAGAAGATTCCCGAGGATGTTGCCAGGATTGGAGGCTCTGATCTACAGACACAGATTCAGCAGGCTAGTACTTTATTCCTTGGTGCGCAGGAATGTCTGGGATGATCCTTTAGAGGTGAACAAAATGATGAATGGAATACACCTGGCAGGCGCACAGAGAAGGGGAAGCAAGAACCATGGGACGGAGGTTTAAGATGAGGTGGGAACATTTCATCGGAACCTGAGGGGTAATTTATCACACAAAGTTTGGTGGTTGAATGGAACGAGTTGCCAGAGGAGGTTTTTCAGGCCGGTGCTCATAGAGTCATGGAGTGATACGTTGTGGAAACAGGCCCTTCGGCCCAACTTGCCCACACCGTCCAACATGTCCCTGCTCCCACCTGCCTCCGTTTCATCCATATCCCTCCAAACCCGTCCTATTCGTGTATCTGTCTAACAATTTCTTAAATGTTGGGATTGTCCCTGCCTTAACTACCTCTTCTGGCAGCTTGTTCCATGCATCCACCACCCTTTGTGTGAAAGAGTTATCCCACCGATTCCAATGACAGCTTTTCCTATTCATGTTAAAAGTATGTCCTCTGGAGCTCGATTCTCGTACTCAGGGCAAGAGAATCTGTGCATTTATCCGATCAATTCCTCTCATGATCAAATACACCTAAATAAGATCACCCCTCTTCCTCTTGTGCTCCAATGGATAGTCCGAGCCTACTCAACCTCTTCCTACAGGTCAGACACTGGCACTATCCTCGTAAAATGTACCTGGAACGTTTCCAGTTTGGCAACGTCTTTCCTATAACACGGTACCCAGAACAGAACATAATACTCCAAATGCAGCCTCACGAAGGTCTTATATTACTGCAACATGACCTCCCAACATCCATACTCCATACTCTGGCTGATAAAGGCCAATGTGCCAAAAGCCTTTTTGTCAACACCAGATCGACCTGTGCTTCCGCCTTCAAGGAACTGTGCACCTGCACCCCTAGATCCCTCTGCCCTACAACACTACCCAGAACCCTACCATTCACTGTGTCGGTCCTGCCCAGGTTAGATTTCTCAAAATGCAATACCTCACTTTGCAATACCATACTTTGATTTGACTATAGGAGTAAAGAGGTCCTTCTGCATTTGTATAGGGCAATGGTGCGACTACATCTGGAATATTGTGTGCAGTTTTGGTCTCCTAATTTGAGGAAGGACATCCTTGCGATTGAGGCAGTGCATCGTTGAATCACGAAGCTAATCCCCGGGATGGCGGGACTGTCAAATGAGGAAAGATTGGAAAGACTGGGCTTGTATTCACTGGAATTCAGATGTATGAGATGGAATCTTATAGAAATGGATAAAATTATAAAAGGACTGGAGAAGCTAGATGCAGGAAAAAAATTCCCGATGTTGGGGGAGTCCAGAACAAGGGGGGCACAGTCTAAGATTAAAGGGGAGGCCATTTCAAACTGAGGTGAAAAAAAACTTTTTCACCCAGAGAGTTGTGAATTTGTGGAATTCTCTGCCTACGAAGGCAGTGGAGGCCAACACACTGGATGAATTTACAAGAGAGTTAGCTGGAGTTCTAGGGCCAAGCGGAATCAATGGATATGGGGAGAAGGCAGGCACAGGTTACTGATTGTGGATGCTTTGCCATGATCACAATGCACGGCGGTGCTGGCTAGAAGGGCCAAATGGCTTCCTCCTGCACCTATTTTCTATGTTTCTATGCTTCTCATATTTATCTGCATTAATTCCATCAACCATTCCTCAGTACACGTGACTAATCGATAAAGATCATATTGCACTTCATAACAAACATCTTTACTGACTGCAAAACAACCCACTTTTGTTTCAACTACAAACTTGCTAATCTTGCCGCTGCGTGATCTCATCCAAATCTTTGATATAGATGACAAACAGTAACGGGCCCAGCAGCGAACCCTGACGCATGCCACTAGTCACTGGCGTCCAGTCTGAGAAGCAACCTTCCACTATCACCCTCTGCTTCCTTCCATGAAGCCAATTTGCTATCCATTCAGCTATCTCTCCTTGCGTCTCATGCGATCTAACCTTCAAGAGCAAGCTACCACGAGGAACCTTCTCGAATACAATGCTGAAGTCCATGTATTCAATATCTACAGATCTGCCCTGATCGACCTTTTTTGCTCACTTCTTAGAAAAGCTGACTATAAAAGGTACTATCAGGTACAGAGATACTAAAGCTACTCATTATAAAATGTATTATATTAAGGTGCTAACACAAAAATACTCTCTCAAACTTGAAGGACCATTTAGACAGGCATCGATTAGCCATTGATAGGAATATGTGCCGATCGAAGGCAGGTGGGACTAGTGTGGATGAGACATGTTGGCCAGTGTGGGCAGACTGGTCCGAAGCCTCTAAGATTCCCTGACTCCATGTCTCTATAACTGGAGGGTGTGTGCACAAATAGGGCAGTAAGACATTCCTCACTTGTCCATAGATCTCTGTCCTGGGATCGGAGAACAGATTCACTTCGAAACATAGAAACATAGAAAATAGGTGCAGGAGGAGGCCATTAGGCCCTTCGAGCCAGCACCGCCATTCTTTGTTACCATGGCTGATCATCCACTTCAAGCCAAATCATGTTAATCACACTTGTTTTTTAACATTAACAGTCAGAGTTTCTGTTCAATGGTTAGCTGTGGGTCAGTAACCTGCATATTTGTTCAATCATCTACCGTGGCTCAGCACGAGGCCAATGTTGCCAATGATTTCACTGGTGAAAATATATCTGAGCATTGTGCGACGGAACTGGGAACTGGTTGTTATGTGAGATGTCCTTGGAATGGATGATTCAAAGAAATTACCTGTGTGTGACGTCAGTGCAGTCAGTGATGGGTCTGGATAAGCAGTGACATTATCAGTGTGGTCAGTGATGGCTATGGATAAACAGTGACATTATCAGTGTGGTCAGTGATGGGTCTGGATAAACAGTGACATTATCAGGGGGGTCAGTGATGGGTCTGGATAAACAGTGACATTATCAGTGTGGTCAGTGATGGCTATGGATAAGCAGTGACATTATCAGTGTGGTCAGTGATGGGTCTGGATAAGCAGTGACATTATCAGTGTGGTCAGTGATGGGTCTGGATAAGCAGTGTCATTATCAGTGTGGTCAGTGATGGGTCTGGATAAGCAGTGACATTATCAGTGTGGTCAGTGATGGGTCTGAATAAGCAGTGACATTATCAGTGTGGTCAGTGGTGGGTCGGGATAAGCAGTGACATTATCACTGATCTTATAATCTTATAGAAACATAAAATTCTTAAGGGATTGGACAGGTTGTATGAGAAAATATGTTCCCGATGTTGGGGGAGTCCGGGGGTCACAGTTTTATAATAAGAGGTTTACTATTTAGGACTGATGTGAGGATAAACTTTTCACCCAGGGAGTTGTGAATCTGTGGAATTCTCTGCCACAGAAGGCAGTGGAGGCCAATTTACTGGATGCTTTCAAGCAAAAGTTAGAGAAAGCACTTCGGGTCACGGAAACAAAGGATATGGGGAGAAAGCAGGAACGGGTTACTGATTTAGGATGATCAGCCATGATCATGTTGAATGGTGGTGCAGGCTCGAGGGCCGAATGTCCCACTCCTGCAATTGTTTTCTATTTTTCTATGTTTCTCTGTCTGAGCATCAGGTTGTGATACTTCCATTTCATCTTAACTCCTGTGTTTTATATTTTATACCAAAGTGGATAACAAACATATGATTTGCATTATTGCAGATGTTTGACTGTAAAGGGTTAACGTACGTTCAGTATCTGTAATTAATCTCATCTGCAATGAGCACTAACTCCATCTTGCTGCTCTATCCACGCTGGTAAACACGGCAGGTGAAGATGCATTCATTTGCGATTTTCATCTTAATTAACAATCGTTATAAATACTAATTGCCTCTCTCCGGCACACAATTTAAAGAATAACACATAATGCTGAAAATTAAAATGCAGCTTCAGATCTGAGATCGGGAGAGTTGAGCAATTGTGCTGTGCCATTCACCCAGTGGGGAATATTAGTTCCAGCCGGTGAACACAAGGCGAGGTTCTGTTCAATCTGCAGTTTATTTTTTATTGAACTACTTCAGACCAGTTGACAGGTTGATGCTAATTCAAACCTACAGACCTGACAACAAAGACGGTCTGAGAGTTAATGACCAACTCACCCGTCTGGGCTGTCCACAATGGTTCAGAAACATAGAAACATAGAAAATAGTTGCAGGAATTTGCCATTTGGCCTTTTGAGCCAGGACCGCCATTCAATATGATCAAGGCCGACCATCCTAAATCAGTACCCCGTTCCTGCTTTCTCCCCATGCAGCTTTATTCCGTTAGCAGTAAGAGCCATATCTGACTCTCTCTTGAAAACCTCCTGTGAATTGGCCTCCACTGACTTCTGTGGCAGAGAATTCCACAGATTCACAATTCATCTCAACTGGGGAGGTCGACGACAGATTAGTTTTTCCTCATCTCAGTAATAATTGAGCTACCCCTTATTCGTAAACTGTGATCCCTTTTCTGGACTCCCACAACATCGGGAACATTTTTCCTGTATCTAGCCTGTCCAATCCCTTAAGATATGTATATGTGTAAGAAGGAACTGTAGATGCTGGTTTCAACAGATAGACACAAAAAGCTGGAGTAACTCAGCGGGACAGGCAGCATCTCTTGGGAGAAGGAATAGGTGGAGACCCTTCTTCAGAATTCTGTATGTTTCGACAAGATCCTCTCTCATCCTAAATTCCAGTGAAGTTAAGAGAGCTCTCACGCACACTCAGTCTGTATTTCTGTGCCTATTTATTAAATAATTCAAGAGAGCATTTCTCCCTTCCTGTTGTGTATATCTGGTACACATAGAAACTGAAAGAAACACTTCAATGATCCGAGACATATTAAAACGACCAACGTATATGATAGGCAGTTATATCATTTTGTTGTTTAAACTGCAGGTGTGAGAACATTCGACACCTATTGGCGTTTAATTCCTCGGATTTCTAGGCTAGAGTTTAGTTTAAGGAGAGTGAAGCACCTGTTGGACACTTGCGAGGGAGATGAACAATGTGCCTCCGTTGTTGGTGACACCACCACCCAATACAGTATCGCCACTGTTGTGCAGTCAGTGATGTGTCTGCAATGTGGCTACAACTGGGGAGGCCGATGACAGAGCACATTAGTGATTACAGAACCGCTGATTCCAGTCATGTGAACAACAGGGAAACAGGCCCTTCAGCCCAGCGGTCCATGCGGACCGAGATACCTATCTACGGTAATCTCATTCACCTGTATTTGTCCCATATCCGTCCATTCCTATCCGAAACAAACGCCTGTCCAAATGCTGTTGATTTGCTGAGATGGTATCCGTCCCCACCGCCTCAAATGAAAAGATTGCTCCATCTTTGAAGTCAGAATTCCCTTAAACCTCTCCCCTTTCGATTAAACGTAACTTCTCTGGGTTCAGATTCTCCCAGCCTGGGAAATAACTGCGACCATCTACTCAACCCTGCTGTAGTTGACATAATTTTACAAGCCTCAGTAAGGTCGTCCATGTACATTCTTGCTCCAATAAGATCAATCCCACCTGATCAAATCTGTCCTCAAACTAACGCTGTCCATTCCAGATAACATCCTGGTGAATCTGTTCACCACCGCCTCTGGCAATAGGACATCATTGGTATAATATGGTGACCAGAACTACACAAAAGGGCTTCGCAGATATTTGAAGTATGACTGAGGAGAGCGCTGCACTTGGAGGAGCAGTTAAGTCTTGATTATTCTTTATTTGGATGTTCAGCTGTAGTGCAAGTGTATTCACAATCAGACGCACATGGGAAGTGAAACCATCAGTGAGTTCAGAAGTGTCAGTACCGTTGACCTGGAAACGAGGCAGAAATGTGAATTAACTGTAGAACAAAGGGATCTAGGACGACAGGTACATAGTGTGTTGAAATAGGTACATAGTGTCACAGGTTGATAGTGTGGTCAAAAAGTATTTTGTTACATTGGCCGTCTTTTGTCAGAGCATTGGGTATAGAGGTTATGTTGCGGTTGTGTAAGACGTTGGTGAGGCTGCATTTGGAGTATTGTGTTCAGTTTTGGGCACCATGATACAGGAAAGATGGTGTCAATCTGGAAAGGTGATGGAGGAGATTTACGAGGATGTTGCCAAAACCCGTGGTGGGTGTGTGGAACGAACTTTCAGAGGAGGTAGTTCAGCCCTGTACTCATGTAGTCATAGATAGATATGGTGTGGAATCAGGCCCTCGGCCCAACTTGCCCACGTCAGCCAACAGGCCCCATCTACGCTAGTTCCACCTGTCTGCATTGGTCCATATCCCACCAAATCTGTCCTATTCATGTACCCAACCTGTCTAACTATTTCATAAACGTTGGGATAGTCCCCGCCTCAAATTCCTCATCTGGCAGTTTGTTCCATACATCCACCACCCATTGTGTGAAAACGTTACTGCTCAGATTCCTATTCAATCATTTCCCCTTCACCTTAAACGTATGTCCTCTGGACCTCGATTCTCCTACTAAGGGCAGGAGAACCTGAGCATCGCCCGATCTATTCCTTTCATGATCTAAAACACGTCTCTGAGATCACCCCTCATCCTCCTGCGTTCCATGGAGACCAATCGCACACAATTGATTCTGTCTACAAACTAATGCTGTCCATTCCAGATAACATCTTGGTGAATCTGTTCCGCACTGTCTCTGGCAACACTCCCTCTCTTTCACACTCCTCTCTCTCCGCAGGTTAATTCCCGGAATGGCGGGATTGTCGTATATTGAAAGGCTGGAGCAATTAGGCTTATATGCACTGGAATTTAGAAGGATGAGGGGGGATCTTATTGAAACATATAAGATAATTAGGGGATTGGACACATTAGAGGCAGGAAACATGTTCCCAATGTTGGGGGAGTCCAGAACAAGGGGCCACAGTTTAAGAATAAGGGGTAGGCCATTTAGAACGGAGATGAGGAAGAACTTTTTCAGTCAGAGAGTGGTGAAGGTGTGGAAGGCAGTGGAGGCCAGTTCGTTGGATGCTTTCAAGAGAGAGCTGGATAGAGCTCTTAAGGATGGCGGAGTGAGGGGGTATGGGGAGAAAGCAGGAACGGGGTACTGATTGAGAGTGATCAGCCATGATCGCATTGAATGGCGGTGCTGGCTCGAAGGGCTGAATGGCCTACTCCTGCACCTATTGTCTATTGTCTATTGCCCACTCCCCCTTCTCCCCACAGTCCTCCCCTCTCAATTCCCACATTCCTCATTTCTCTCCACAATCCCCATCCTCCCTCAACACTCCTCCCTCTCTCTCTCACCACACACCTTCCTCTCTCTCACACCCATCTCCTCTCCCTCTCCCCCACTCTCCCCCACTCCCCCCTCCATCCCCACATTCATCCCACTCCCCACACAATCCTTCCACCCTCTCTCTCACACTCCTCCCTCCCCATCCCCTAAAACCCCCTCTCTCCCCACAGTCCTCCCCGTCATTCTCCCCACAATCCCCCTCTCTCTCCTCACACTCCTCTCTCGCTCCCCACATTCATCCTGCCTACTCTATCTCCCCACTCCCTCTCTCTCCCCACACTATTCAATTCCTCTCCCCAAACCCCCTCCCTTCCCACCCTCCATCCCCTCCCTCCACTCCTCCCATTTCTCTCCCCACACACCTCCCTCTCTCTCCACGTTCCTCCCCTCTTCCTCCCCACACTCTTCACTCTCTTTCTCTCTGGATAAGCAGTGACATTATCAGTGTGGTCAGTGATGGGTCTGGATAAGCAGTGACATGATCTCATTAAATCTGCCCCCGATGTTTTACATTTGATATGATGTGAAATAAAGAATTCTTTCTTTTTTGTCTCTTCTGTTTTTATTGTTTTTTCACTGAGAAATATATAAAACAGTACAACACCATCAACATGAATCAAATAAAATAAGAAAAACAACAAAATTAAATAAATAAATGAATTGATAACTAAATAAATAAAGGAGATAAATAGATAAATAAATACATTTGAACAAGACAGTGTGGTACACTTACCAAATAAAATATAAAAAAGTAACAATGATTGGTTATCTAGAGATATTTCAATATTCGCACAAACATACCATCTAGTTCTATACAACACAGTCTTCCAATATCTAGCTCGGCATTTATCCAGTTGGTGTCATGGCTGAAATAAACGATCCATTTTTCCAACATCTTCTCAAAGAATCCCTTCCTTTTAATTCAAATGTTCGATTCTAAAGGGGTTGAGGAAGGATATTCTTGCTATTGAGGGCGTGCAGCGTAGATTTACTAGGTTAATTCCCGGAATGGCGGGACTGTCATATGTTGAAAGACTGGAGCGACGAGGCTTGTATAAACTGGAATTTAGAAGGATGAGAGGGGATTTGATCGAAACATATAAGATTATTAAGGGGTCACAGTTTAAGAATAAAGGGTAGGCCATTTAGAGCGGAGATGATTAAAAACGTTTTCAGACAGTTGTAAATCTGTGGAATTCTCTGCCTCAGATGGCAGTGGAGGTCAATTCTCTCAATGCATTCAAGAGAGAGCTAGATAGAGCTCTTAAGGATAGCGGAGTCAGGGGGTATGGGGAGAAGGCAGGAACGGGGTACTGATTGAGAATGATCAGCCATGATCACATTGAATGGTGGTACTGGCTCGAACGGCTGAATGGCCTACTCCTGCACCTATTGTCTATTGTTAACTCGTTCAGTATCCATAATTAATCTAAACTTTAATGAGCACTAATTCCATCTTGCTGCTCTATCCACGCTGGTAAACACGGCAGCTGAAGATGCGTTAACTTATTATTTTCTTCTTAATTAACAGGTTAGAAATGCTAATTAACTCTCTCCGGCATACATTTGAAAGAATAACACAAGTGCTGAAAATTAAAATGCAGCTTCAGATCTGAGAAAGGGGGAGATGGGTAAATGTTCTGTGTACTTCGCCCAGTGGGGAATATTAGTTCCAGCCGGTGAACATTAGCTGTGGCTCTGTTCAATCTGCAGTTTATATTGTGGTGAACCACTTCAGACCAGGTGACAGGTAGATGTTAATTCAAACCCACAGACCAGACAGTAAGGTCGGTCTGAGAGTAAATGACCAACTCATCCGTCTGGGCTGTCCACACAGCGGCACAGAGAAAGCTGCCACACACGCAGACTTCATTTATGTGCTTATTTATCAAGCAATTCAAGAGAGCATATCTCCCATCATGCAGTGCAAACCAGGCACTCGTAGAAACTGAAATAAACACTTCAATGATCAGGGACTGTTATTAAAAATGACCAATGTACGTGACAGGCAATTATAATGTTTTCTGCTTAATCTGCACCTTTGAGAAGAGTGGACATTTATTGATGTTAAATTCCCCTGATTTCAAAGCTCGAGTTCTGTGGTAATAAAATATCCAAGGGCTATTTAAAAGCAGTTTGTATGTTAGTGCTGTCCCTGACGCAAATTTCAGACAAAGGTTGCCATGTTTCATGGGGAGGGGTGATGCATTTTAGTTCATCTGAACTATTCCCATTTCCCGGCATATGGATCATCTCCCTCTAAACCATTCCCCTCATGTACCTGTCCAAATGTCTTAGTGTTCCCATTATGACGTTACCTATGACACTGTCCACCTCTATGAGGTCACTGCACTGCCTGCTGCGCTCCATGGAATAAAGTCCTGGCGAGCCCAACATTTCCCTGTAGCTCCGACCCTTGTTTTCTGGCAACGTGTTGAAATTATTTTCTGCACTCTTTACAAATTAGTGGCATATTTCCTAAACGTGGTGACGTATCCAAGTGCGTCTTCAACAAAGTCTTGCCCAACTGAACATAACTTTCCAACTTTTAAATTTTATTCACTGGCTGATGAAGACAGTGGGAAAAAAACCTTCCCCACCGCCCTATCCCCCTGTTACGTCCCTTTTCTTGCAACTATGTACTTTTATTCTGAGTTCCCTCTGCTCTACAACACTACCCAGCTAACTACCATTCGCGGTGAAGATCATGCCCTGGCTGGTCTTCCCTAATTTAAAATCTCACACATCTGCAAGAAGCACCATTTGCCATTTCTCAGCCCACTTTCCAATTTGAAAAAGTTCCTGCTCTAAACCTTGCCAATCATTTTTCAATGCCTGTGATACCACCTAATTCAGTGTCAACTGCAAACTTATACATTAGTCCGTTACATTCTCAGGCAACTCATTGACACAGATGACAAACAACAATGAGCGCAGCACCAATCCCTGAGATAGACCACCACGCCTTGACCAATGAACGAAACTGTACCATATGCCTCTTTACAACTGTCCACTGCCGTTATCACATTCAGGGAGCTGTTTACCTGTATTGCAAGATACTTTTATACATCACTGATGTTAAGGGTCATGCCATTAATTATATAGTTTGAACTCACATTTGACGTCCCAAATTGCAACATCTCTCATTTGCTCAGAATAATTTGCATCTGTGATTTCCCCCACCCCTCCCATCTCTCTACTTGATCTATACGCCACTAAATACTGAGAGAGCCTCCCTCACATTCCACAACCCCAGAAATCTTGGTGTCATCCGCAAACTTACAAAGCAACCCGTGTATATTCATGCCCAAGTCATTTATGTGTATCACAAACAGCAGAGGTCCCAGCACAGATCCCTGTGTATCACTACTGGTCACAGACATCCAGCCTGAATATTGCCCTTCCACCACAACCCTCTGTCTTCTGTCATTCAGACAGTTCTGAATTCATGCGATCAAGTCACTGTTAACCCCGTGTGCCTTCACCTCCTGGATCGGTCTACCAAGGGAGACTTTGTCAAAGGTCCGGATAAGCAGTGATAATATCAGTGTGGTCAGTGATCGGTCTGGATAAGCAGTGACATTATCAGTGTGGTCAGTGATGGGTCTGGATAAGCAGTCATATTATCAGTGTGGCCAGTGATGGGTCCGGATAAGCAGTGAAGTTATCAGTGTGGTCAGAGGTAGGTTTGGATAAGCAGTAACATTCTCAGTAATTAATCTCATCTGTAATGAGCTCTCACTGCATCTTGTTGTTCTATCCACGTTGGCGGGTGCAGACGTATATATTTGTTATTTTCGCTTTAATAGGCAGCGGTTAATGAGTCAATAACTTTCTGCGGGACACGATTGAAAGAATAACGCATTATGCGTCTCTCCCAACACACCTCACTCTCTCTCTCTCTCTCCCTCCTCCCATTCTCTGTCCTCTCTCTTTTCTCACATTTCTGATTCTGCTTTCCCACCTCGTCCCCTCTCTCCACACTCCACCCCACTCTCTCCCCACACTCCCCTCTGTCTTGCCACACTCCTCCAATCTATCTCTCCATACACATCCCCCTCTCTCCGCACTCCCTCTCTCCCCACTCTCCTCCCACTCTCCATCCCCACACTCCTGCTTTCTCCCCACACACTCAGCACTCCTCCCATTCTTTCCCCCACACTCCTCCCCCTCTCTCCCCCACATGCCTCCTCGTCTCTCTCCCCACACACATCCCCCTCTCTGCCCACACTCCTCCTCTCACATTCCCCACACTCCCCCATATCTCTCCCCACGCTCCACCGCACTCTCTCTCCCCACTCCTCTCATTCACACACTACTCCCCTTCTCTTTCCCACACACCTCCTCCACTCCGCAATCCTTCCCCCGTTTGTCATAAGGTCATAACTGATAATAGAATTGGAGAGGGGGGAGAGAGAGAGGTGTTTGAGAGAGAGAGGCGGTAGGGGAGAGAGGGAGGAGAGGGGGAGAGGGGGAGAGAGGACAGGAGAGGAGAGAGAGGTGGGTCTCCTCAGAGTGTTTCCCTTTGTGCGTCGATAAGGCCTTTAATGAACCGACTTGTTAGATGGAACCGCCTCTGAACTCCGAGCTGGTTTACTTTGTGTCTGTGCCTATATGAGGAAAGACAGACATAGGCTACAAGTCTCGCACATAAAAAAACCCCAGAATGTCCTGGTACACACAGGGTCGTGGGTGTATAGAACGGGCTGTCAGAGGCATGTACTAGTGCACCGTTTAAGAAACATTTGGACATGTACGTGGATGGGACGGGTTGAGAGGGATATGGGGCAAACGCTGGCAGGTGGGACTGGGATAGAAGGGATATGGGGCAAACGCTGGCAGGTGGGACTGGGATAGAAGGGGTAAGTTGCATTGGAGCGGGCGAGTTGGGCTGGATATTTCCGTGCTGCATGACTCCATGACTCTGTGACTTTTAAATGTAGTCTTATATAGTGCACAGGGGAGAGAAAGAGAGAGAGAGAAAGAGAGAGAGAGAGAAAGAGAGAGAGAGAAAGAGAGAGAGAGAAAGAGAGAGAGAAAGAGAGAGAGAGAGAGAGAGAGAGAGAGAGAGAGAGAGAGAGAGAGAGAGAGAGAGAGAGAGAGAGAGAGAGAGAGAGAGAGAGAGAGAGAGAGAGAGAT
>NW_027602472.1:0-35054 GCF_053455715.1 Rhinoraja longicauda
ACGGTGTGGGCAGGTGGGACGAGTGTAGATGGGGCATGTTGGACGGTGTGGGCAGGTGGGACTAGTGTAGATGGGGCATGTTGGACAGTGTGGGCAGGTGGGACTAGTGTAGATGGGGCATGTTGGTCGGTGTGGGCAGGTGGGACTAGTGTAGATGGGGCATGTTGGTCAGTGTGGGCAGGTGGGACTAGTGTAGATGGGGCATGTTGGTCTGTGTGGGCGGGTGGGACTAGTGCAGATGGGGCATGTTGGTCTGTGTGGGCGGGTGGGACGAGTGTAGATGGGGCATGTTGGCCGGTGTGGGCGGGTGGGACTAGTGTAGATGGGGCATGTTGGCCGGTGTGGGCGGGTGGGACTAGTGTAGATGGGGCATGTTGGCCGGTGTGGGCAGGTGGGACTAGTGTAGATGGGGCATGTTGGTCAGTGTGGGCAGGTGGGATTAGTGTAGATGGGGCATGTTGGTCTGTGTGGGCGGGTGGGACTAGTGTAGATGGGGCATGTTGGTCTGTGTGGGCAGGTGGGACTAGTGTAGATGGGGCATGTTGGTCGGTGTGGGCAGGTGGGACTAGTGTAGATGGGGCATGTTGGTCGGTGTGGGCAGGTGGGACTAGTGTAGATGGGGCATGTTGTTCGTTGTGGGCACGTGGGACTAGTGTAGATGGGGCATGTTGGTCGGTGTGGGCAGTTGGGACTAGTGTAGATGGGGCATGTTGGTCTGTGTGGGCAGGTGGGACTAGTGTAGATGGGGCATGTTGGTCGGTGTGGGCAGGTGGGACTAGTGTAGATGGGGCATGTTGGCCGGTGTGGGCAGGTGGGACTAGTGTAGATGGGTCATGTTGGTCGGTGTGGGCGGGTGGGACTAGTGTAGATGGGGCATGTTGGGCGGTGTGGGCAGGTGGGACTAGTGTAGATGGGGCATGATGGCTGGTGTGGGCAGTTGGGACTAGTGTAGATGGGGCATGTTGTTCGGTGTGGGCAGGTGGGACTAGTGTAGATGGGGCATGTTGGCCGGTGTGGGAAGGTGGGACTAGTGTAGATGGGGCATGTTGGACGGTGTGGGCAGGTGGGACTAGTGTAGATGGGGCATGTTAAAAACATAGAAAATAGGTGCAGGAGTAGGCCATTCGGCCCTTCGAGCCTGCACCGTCATTCAATATGATCATGGCTGATCATCCAGCTCAGTAGCCTGTACCTGCCTTCTCTCCATACCCCCTGATCCCTTTAGCAAAAAGGGCCACATCTAACTCTTAAATATAGCCAATGAACTGGCCTCAACTACCTTCTGTGGCAGAGAATTCCACAGATTCACCACTCTCTGTGTGAAGAAATGTTTTCTCATCTCGGTCCTAAAAGACTTACCCCTTATCCTTACGCTGTGACCCCTGGTTCTGGACTCCCCCAACATCGGGAACAATCTTCCCGCATCTAGCCTCTCCAACCCCTTAAGAATTTTATATGTTTCTATAAGATCCCCCCTCAGTCTTCTAAATTCCAGCGAGTATAAGCCCAGTCTATCCAGTCTTTCCTCATATGAAAGTCCCACCATCCCAGGGATCAATCTGGTGAACCTTCTCTGTACTCCCTCTAAGGCAAGAAAGTCTTTCCTCAGGTTAGGAGACCAAAACTGCACACAATACTCCAGGTGCAGTCTCACCAAGGCCTTGTACAACTGCAGCAGAACCTCCCTGATCCTATACTCAAATCCTCTTGCTATGAATGCCAACATACCATTCACTTTCTTCACTGCCTGCTGCACCTGCATGCTTGCTTTCAATGACTGGTGCACCATGACACCCAGGTCACGTTGCATCTCCCCTTCTCCCAATCGGTCACCATTCAGGTAATACTCTGCTTTCCTGTTCTTGCCGCCAAAGTGGATAACATCACATTTATCCACATTATATTGCATCTGCCATGCATTTGCCCACTCGCCTAATCTATCCAAGTCACTCTGCAGCCTCCACGCATCCTCCTAGCACATGTTGGTCTGTGTGGGCGGGTGGGACTAGTGTAGATGGGGCATGTTGGCCGGTGTGGGCAGGTGGGACTAGTGTAGATGGGGCATGTTGGACGGTGTGGGCAGGTGGGACTAGTGTAGATGGGGCATGTTGGTCAGTGTGGGCAGGTGGGACTAGCGTAGATGGGGCATGTTGGTCAGTGTGGGCAGGTGGGACTAGTGTAGATGGGGCATGTTGGCCGGTGTGGGCGGGTGGGACTAGTGTAGATGGGGCATGTTGGACGGTGTGGGCAGGTGGGACTAGTGTAGATGGGGCATGTTGGTCAGTGTGGGCGGGTGGGACTAGTGTAGATGGGGCGTGTTGGTCAGTGTGGGCAGGTGGGACTAGTGTAGATGGGGCATGTTGGACGGTGTGGGCGGGTGGGACTAGTGTAGATAGGGCATGATGGTCAGTGTGGGCGGGTGGGACTAGTGTAGATGGGGCATGTTGGATGGTGTGGGCGGGTGGGACTAGTGTAGATGGGGCATGATGGACTGTGTGGGCGGGTGGGACTAGTGTAGATGGGGCATGTTGGACGGTGTGGGCGGGTGGGACTACTGTAGATGGGGCATGATGGACGGTGTGGGCGGGTGGGACTAGTGTAGATGGGGCATGTTGGTCAGTGTGGGCAGGTGGGACTAGTGTAGATGGGGCATGTTGGACGGTGTGGGCGGGTGGGACTAGTGTAGATGGGGCATGATGGCTATCCACCTCTTGCTATTAAAAGATATTTTATCAATTAAAGCTCATAGTTTTTTGTTTGGGGGAGAGAGAGGGAGGGAGGGAGAGAGGGAAGGATGGAGTGAGGGAGGGAGAGAGGAGGGGAAGAGAGAGGAGCGGGAGAGAGAGGAGGGGGAGAGAGAGGGGGAGAGAGAGAGGAGGGGAAAGAGAAGGGGGAGAGCTATTTAATCTTGTTATTAAAAAGATATTTTATACCTCAAAAAGCTACGAGCTTTAATTTATAAAATATCTTTTAATAGCAAGAGGTGGAGACTGGGTGTGGACAATGTCGCCCGTCGGACGGGCTGCTAATTGATAATTGGTGGGATCGCTGAGCCTTGGGGAAGTTGTGGGCTTATGAAGGGCCACATGTGCTCACTGTTTCTTTCAACAAAATGGCCGCCACATGTGCTCACTGTTTCTTTCAACAAAATGGCCGCCACATGTGCTCGCTGTTTCTTTGTGTCAATGTTTGTCCTTGCTTGCTGGCTCCCCTTCCCTCTCTCTCTCCCCCTCCTCTCTCTCACAATAGGTGCAGGAGGAGGCCATTCGGCCCTTCGAGCCTGTACGCACCGCCATTCAATGTGATCGCGGCTGATCGTTCTCAATCAGTACCCCGTTCCTGCCTTCTCCCCATACCCCCTGATTCCGCTATCCTTAAGAGCTCTATCTAACTCTTTCTCTTGAATGCATCCGGAGAATTGGCCTCCACTGCCTTCTGAGGCAGTGAATTCCACAGATTCACAAATCTCTGACTGGAAAAGTTTTTCCTCATCTCTGCTCTAAATGGCCGACCCCTTATTCTTAAACTGTGTGGCCCCTTGTTTTGGACTCCCCCAACATTGGGAACATGTTTCCTGCCTCTAACGTGTCCAACCCCTTAATAATCTTATACGTTTATACAGTGTATACAAGCCTAGTCGCTCCAGTCTTTCAACATACGACAGTCCCGCCATTCCGGGAATTAACCTGGTGAACCTACGCTGCACGCCCTCAATAGCAGGAATATCCTTCCTCAAATTTGGAGACCAAAACTGCACACAGTACTCCAGGTGCGGTCTCACTAGGGCCCTGTACAACTGCAGAAGGACATCTTTGCTCCTATACTCAACTCCTATACTCAACTCAACTCATTTGTGCTGCCAGATAATAATTTTTAAAATTTGGTAATTGCAGTCCACCTAATTCAAATTTCCATGTTAATTTTTCCAGAGACACTCTTGGCATTTTACCTTTCCAAAGAAAATTCCTCACAATTTTGTTCAATTCTTGAAAAAAATTATTTGGCAAAGGTATAGGCAGTGTTTGGAATAAATACTGTATCCTCGGAAAAATATTCATCTTAATACAGTTCACTCTCCCTAGCAATGTAATTGGAAGATTCATCCATTTCTTCAGGTCCTCATCTTTTTTTTTTATTAATGGTTTATAATTTAATTTATACAAATTATTTAACTTATTATCTACTTTAACTCCTAAGTACTTAATGCCTTCTTTTTGCCATTTAAACTGACTTTCTCTTTTACATTGGTCATAATTACCTTCAAAAAGAGGCATTATTTCAGTTTTATCTTTATTAATTTTATATCCTGATACTTTCCCGTATTCTTCCAATCTGAAATATAATTTTCTTAAGGATTCCAATGGTCTAGTAAGACAAATTAGGACATCATCTGCAAATAAAGTAATTTTGTGATCTTCCTGATTAACTTTAAATCCTTTAATGTCTGAATCTGATCTTATTAGTTCTGCCAGAGGTTCAATAGCCAGATTCAAACTCTCTGTCCCAGATTTAAAACTAGCTACATTCCCTGTCCTCATGTATCTTTGCAAACAACTCGTCTGTCTGTCTGCGCTGGCTTTTGCAGTACACATTCTGGGAGGTGTGAATGTAAAACAAGGGCCGAAGCTGCCTTCATGTCTGGTTACTCCAATGTGATAATCGCTTCTATTGTGTAGCCCTGAGCTCTGGAATAAAGTGGAGATTTTTTTAAAATATATAGTTTTGGAGAGTTTGAGAAAGGGAGGGAGGGAGGGAGGGAGGGAGGGGGAGGGAGGGAGAGAGAGGGAGGGAGGGAGAGAGAGGGAGGGAGGGAGAGAGAGGGGGAGAGAGAGAGATTCACACACGTACAAACAAACTCAAAAAGCTACGAGCTTTAATTTATAGAAACAGAAACATAGAAAATAGCTGCAGGAATAGGCCATTCGGCCCTTCGAGCCTGCACCGCCATTCAATATGATCATGGCTGATCATCCAGCTCAGTAGCCTGTACCTGCCTTCTCTCCATACCCCCTGATCCCTTTAGCCACAAGGGCCACATCTAACTCACTCTTAAATATAGCCAATGAACTGGCCTCAACTACCTTCTGTGGCAGAGAGTTCCACTGGCAGAGAATTCCAGTGGAATTTATCAAATAAAATAAATTTATCAAAAAGCTACGAGCTTTAAATTTATAAATTTATCAAAAAGCTACTAGCTTTAATTTATAAATTCATCAAAAAGCTACGAGGTTTAATTTATAAATGTACCAAAAATCTATGAGCTTTAATTTATAAACCGGCATGTTGGTCGTTGTGGGCAGGTGGGATTAGTGTAGATGGGGCATGTTGGCCGGTGTAGGCGGGTGGGACTAGTGTAGATGGGGCATGTTGGCCGGTGTGGGCAGATGGGACTAGTGTAGATGGGGCATGTTGGTCTGTGTGGGCGGGTGGGACTAGTGTAGATGGGGCATGATGGCCGGTGTGGGCAGGTGGGACTAGTGTAGATGGGGCATGTTGGTGTGTGTGGGCAGGTGGGACTAGTGTAGATGGGGCATGTTGGCCGGTGTGGGTAGGTGGGACTAGTGTAGATGGGGCATGTTGGCCGGTGTGGGCAGGTGGGACTAGTGTAGATGGGGCATGTTGGGCGGTGTGGGCAGGTGGGACTAGTGTAGATGGGGCATTTTGGTCGGTGTGGGCAGGTGGGACTAGTGTAGATGGGCATGTTGGCCGGTGTGGGAAGGTGGGACTAGTGTAGATGGGGCATGTTGGTCTGTGTGGGTGGGTGGGACTAGCGTAGATGGGGCATGATGGCTGGTGTGGGCAGGTGGGACTAGTGTAGATGGGGAATGTTGGGCGGTGTGGGCAGGTGGGACTAGTGTAGATGGGGCATGTTGGTCGGTGTGCGCAGGTGGGACTAGTGTAGATGGGGCATGTTGTTCGGTGTGGGCAGGTGGGACTAGTGTAGATGGGGCATGTTGGTCGGTGTGGGCGGGTGGGACTAGTGTAGATGGGGCATGTTGGTCGGTGTGGGCAGGTGGGACTAGTGTAGATGGGGCATGTTGGCCGGTGCAGGCGGGTGGGACTAGTGCAGATGGGGCATGTTGGCCGGTGTGGGCAGATGGGACTAGTGTAGATGGGGCATGTTGGTCTGTGTGGTCGGGTGGGACTAGTGTAGATGGGGCATGATGGCCGGTGTGGGCAGGTGGGACAAGTGTAGATGGGGCATGTTGGTCTGTGTGGGTGGGTGGGACTAGCGTAGCTGGGGCATGATGGCTGGTGTGGGCAGGTGGGACTAGTGTAGATGGGGCATGTTGGGCGGTGTGGGCAGGTGGGACTAGTGTAGATGGGGCATGTTGGTCGGTGTGGGCAGGTGGGTCTAGTGTAGATGGTGCATGTTGGTCGGTGTGGGCAGGTGGGACGAGTGTAGATGGGGCATGTTGGTCGGTGTGGGCGGGTGGGACTAGTGTAGATGGGGCATGTTGGTCTGTGTGGGCAGGTGGGACTAGTGTAGATGGGGCATGTTGGCCGGTGTAGGCGGGTGGGACTAGTGTAGATGGGGCATGTTGGCCGGTGTGGGCAGATGGGACGAGTGTAGATGGGGCATGTTGGTCTGTGTGGGCGGGTGGGACTAGTGTAGATGGGGCATGATGGCCGGTGTGGGCAGGTGGGACTAGTGTAGATGGGGCATGTTGGTCGGTGTGGGCAGGTGGGACTAGTGTAGATGGGGCATGTTGGTCGGTGTGGGCGGGTGGGACTAGTGTAGATGGGGCATGTTGGTCGGTGTGGGCAGGTGGGACTAGTGTAAGATGGGGCATGTTGGTCGGTGTGGGCGGGTGGGACTAGTGTAGATGGGGCATGTTGGCCGGTGTGGGCAGGTGGGACTAGTGTAGATGGGGCATGTTGGGCGGTGTGGGCAGGTGGGACTAGTGTAGATGGGGCATGTTGGGCGGTGTGGGCAGGTGGGGCTAGTGTAGATGGGGCATGTTGGCCGGTGTGGGCAGGTGGGACTAGTGTAGATGGGGCATGTTGGGCGGTGTGGGCAGGTGGGACTAGTGTAGATGGGGCATGTTGGGCGGTGTGGGCAGGTGGGACTAGTGTAGATGGGGCATGTTGGGCGGTGTGGGCAGGTGGGACTAGTGTAGATGGGGCATGTTGGGCGGTGTGGGCAGGTGGGACTAGTGTAGATGGGGCATGTTGGACGGTGTGGGCGGGTGGGACTAGTGTAGATGGGGCATGATGGCTATCCACCTCTTGCTATTAAAAGATATTTTATCAATTAAAGCTCATAGTTTTTTGTTTGGGGGAGAGAGAGGGAGGGAGGGAGAGAGGGAGGGGTGGAGTGACGGAGGGAGAGAGGAGGGGAAGAGAGAGGAGGGGGAGAGAGAGGAGGGGGAGAGAGAGAGGGGGAGAGAGAGAGGAGGGGAAAGGGAAGGGGGAGAGCTATTTAATCTTGTTATTAAAAAGATATTTTATACCTCAAAAAGCTACGAGCTTTAATTTATAAAATATCTTTTAATAGCAAGAGGTGGAGACTGGGTGTGGACAATGTCGCCCGTCGGGCGGGCTGCTAATTGATAATTGGTGGGATCGCTGAGCCTTGGGGAAGTTGTGGGCTTATGAAGGGCCACATGTGCTCACTGTTTCTTTCAACAAAATGGCCGCCACATGTGCTCGCTGTTTCTTTCAACAAAATGGCCGCCACATGTGCTCGCTGTTTCTTTGTGTCAATGTTTGTCCTTGCTTGCTAGCTCCCCTTCCCTCTCTCTCTCCCCCTCCTCTCTCTCACAATAGGTGCAGGAGGAGGCCATTCGGCCCTTCGAGCCTTTACGCACCGCCATTCAATGTGATCGCGGCTGATCGTTCTCAATCAGTACCCCGTTCCTGCCTTCTCCCCATACCCCCTGATTCCGCTATCCTTAAGAGCTCTATCTAACTCTTTCTCTTGAATGCATCCGGAGAATTGGCCTCCACTGCCTTCTGAGGCAGTGAATTCCACAGATTCACAAATCTCTGACTGGAAAAGTTTTTCCTCATCTCTGCTCTAAATGGCCGACCCCTTATTCTTAAACTGTGTGGCCCCTTGTTTTGGACTCCCCCAACATTGGGAACATGTTTCCTGCCTCTAACGTGTCCAACCCCTTAATAATCTTATACGTTTATACAGTGTATACAAGCCTAGTCGCTCCAGTCTTTCAACATACGACAGTCCCGCCATTCCGGGAATTAACCTGGTGAACCTACGCTGCACGCCCTCAATAGCAGGAATATCCTTCCTCAAATTTGGAGACCAAAACTGCACACAGTTCTCCAGGTGCAGTCTCACTAGGGCCCTGTACAACTGCAGAAGGACATCTTTGCTCCTATACTCAACTCCTATACTCAACTCAACTCATTTGTGCTGCCAGATAATATTTTTTAAAATTTGGTAATTGCAGTCCACCTAATTCAAATTTCCATGTTAATTTTTCCAGAGACACTCTTGGCATTTTACCTTTCCAAAGAAAATTCCTCACAATTTTGTTCAATTCTTGAAAAAAATTATTTGGCAAAGGTAAAGGCAGTGTTTGGAATAAATACTGTATCCTCGGAAAAATATTCATCTTAATACAGTTCACTCTCCCTAGCAATGTAATTGGAAGATTCATCCATTTCTTCAGGTCCTCATCTATTTTTTTTATTAGTGGTTTATAATTTAATTTATACAAATTATTTAACTTATTATCTACTTTAACTCCTAAGTACTTAATGCCTTCTTTTTACCATTTAAACTGGCTTTCTCTTTTACATTGGTCATAATTGCCTTCAAAAAGAGGCATTATTTCAGTTTTATCTTTATTAATTTTATATCCTGATACTTTCCCGTATTCTTCCAGTCTGAAATATAATTTTCCTAAGGATTCCAATGGTCTAGTAAGACAAATTAAGACATCATCTGCAAATAAAGTAATTTTGTGATCTTCCATGACTGAAGAAAATGTGGCCAAAGGAATATACTGCAAAAGGCAAGGGATGTTGTTTGCAAAGATACCTGACTACAGGGAATGTAGCCCAAGTTGTGATCATCCATGCCTCTATTGTGTACATGGTTGGAGGTGTGAATGTAAAACAAGGGCCGAAGCTGACTTCATGTCTGGTTACTCCAATGTGATAATTGCTTCTATTGTGTAGCCCTGAGCTCTGGAATAAAGTGGAGATTATTCTTTTTAATATAGTTTTGGAGAGTTTGAGAAAGGGAGGGAGGGAGGGAGGGAGAGGGAGGGAGGGAGGGAGAGGGAGGGAGGGAGGGAGGGAGAGGGAGGGAGGGAGGGAGAGAGAGAGAGAGATTCACCCACGTACAAACAAACTCAAAAAGCTACGAGCTTTAATTTATAGAAACAGAAACATAGAAAATAGGTGCAGGAGTCGGCCATTCGGCCCTTCGAGCCTGTACGCACCGCCATTCAATATGATCATGGCTGATCATCCAGCTCAGTATCCTGTACCTGCCTTCTCTCAATACCCCCTGATCCCTTTAGCCACAAGGGCCACATCTAACACCCTCTTAAATATAGGCAATGAACTGGCCTCAACTACCTTCTATGGCAGAGAGTTCCACTGGCAGAGAATTCCAATGGAATTTATCAAATAAAATAAATTTATCAAAAAGCTACGAGCTTTAATTTATAAATTTATCAAAAAGCTACGAGCTTTAATTTATAAATTTATCAAAAAGCTACGAGCTTTAATTTATAAACCGGCATGTTGGTCGTTGTGGGCAGGTGGGATTAGTGTAGATGGGGCATGTTGGTCATTGTGGGCAGGTGGGACTAGTGCTTGAATCTCTTGAATCTTGTAGATGGGGCATGTTGGTCGGTGTGGGCAGGTGGAACTAGTGTAGATGGGGCATGTTGGTCGGTGTGGGCAGGTGGGACTAGTGTAGATGGGGCATGTTGGTCGGTGTGGGCAGGTGGGACTAGTGTAGATGGGGCATGTTGGTCGGTGTGGGCGGGTGGGACTAGTGTAGATGGGGCATGTTGGTCGGTGTGGGCAGGTGGGACTAGTGTAGACGGGGCATGTTGGTCGGTGTGGGCAGGTGGGACTAGTGTAGATGGGGCATGTTGGTCGGTGTGGGCAGGTGGGACTAGTGTAGATGGGGCATGTTGGTCGGTGTGGGCAGGTGGGACTAGTGTAGATGGGGCATGTTGGTCTGTGTGGGCAGGTGGGACTAGTGTAGATGGGGCATGTTGGCCGGTGTGGGCAGGTGGGACTTGTGTCGATGGGGCATGTTGGGCGGTGTGGGCAGGTGGGACTAGTGTAGACGGGGCATGTTGGTCGGTGTGGGCAGGTGGGACTAGTGTAGACGGGGCATGTTGGTCGGTGTGGGCAGGTGGGACTAGTGTAGATGGGGCATGTTGGTCGGTGTGGGCAGGTGGGACTAGTGTAGATGGGGCATGTTGGTCTGTGTGGGCAGGTGGGACTAGTGTAGATGGGGCATGTTGGCCGGTGTGGGAAGGTGGGACTAGTGTAGATGGGGCATGTTGGTCGGTGTGGGCAGGTGGGACTAGTGTAGATGGGGCATGTTGGGCGGTGTGGGCAGGTGGGACTAGTGTAGATGGGGCATGTTGGGCGGTGTGGGCAGGTGGGACTAGTGTAGATGGGGCATGTTAGAAACATAGAAAATAGGTGCAGAGTAGGCCATTCGGCCCTTCGAGCCTGCACCGCCATTCAATATGATCATGGCTGATCATCCAGCTCAGTATCCCGTACCTGCCTTCTCTCCAACTGGCCTCAACTACCTTCTGTGGCAGAGAATTCCACAGACTCACCACTCTCTGTGTGAAGAAATGTTTTCTCATCTCGGTCCTAAAAGACTTCCCCCTTATCCTTAAGCTGTGACCCCTGGTTCTGGACTCCCCCAACATCGGGAACAATCTTCCCGCATCTAGCCTGTCCAACCCCTTAAGAATTTTATATGTTTCTATAAGATCCCCCCTCAGTCTTCTAAATTCCAGCGAGTATAAGCCCAGTCTATCCAGTCTTTCCTCATATGAAAGTCCCGCCATCCCAGGGATCAATCTGGTGAACCTTCTCTGTACTCCCTCTAAGGCAAGAAAGTCTTTCCTCAGGTTAGGAGACCAAAACTGCACACAATACTCCAGGTGCGGTCTCACCAAGGCCTTGTACAACTGCAGCAGAACCTCCCTGCTCCTATACTCAAATCCTCTTGCTATGAATGCCAACATACCATTCACTTTCTTCACTGCCTGCTGCACCTGCATGCTTGCTTTCAATGACTGGTGCACCATGACACCCAGGTCACGTTGCATCTCCCCTTCTCCCAATCGGTCACCATTCAGGTAATACTCTGCTTTCCTGTTCTTGACGCCAAAGTGGATAACCTCACATTTATCCACATTATATTGCATCTGCCATGCATTTGCCCACTCGCCTAATCTATCCAAGTCACTCTGCAGCCTCCTAGCATCCTCCTAGCACATGTTGGTCTGTGTGGGCGGGTGGGACTAGTGTAGATGGGGCATGTTGGTCAGTGTGGGCGGGTGGGACTAATGTAGATGGGGCATGTTGGTCAGTGTGGGCAGGTGGGACTAGTGTAGATGGGGCATGTTGGACGGTGTGGGCGGGTGGGACTAGTGTAGATGGGGCATGTTGGCCGGTGTGGGCGGGTGGGACTAGTGTAGATGGGGCATGATGGCCAGTGTGGGCGGGTGGGACTAGTGTAGATGGGGCATGTTGGCCGGTGTGGGCGGGTGGGACTAGTGTAGATGGGGCATGTTGGTCAGTGTGGGCAGGTGGGACTAGTGTAGATGGGGCATGTTGGACGGTGTGGGAGGGTGGGACTAGTGTAGATGGGGCATGTTGGACGGTGTGGGCAGGTGGGACTAGTGTAGATGGGGCATGTTGGTCAGTGTGGGCAGGTGGGACTAGTGTAGATGGTGCATGTTGGTCAGTGTGGGCGGGTGGGACTAGTGTAGATGGGGCATGATGGCTATCCACCTCTTGCTATTAAAAGATATTTTATAAATTAAAGCTCATAGTTTTTTGTTTGGGAGAGAGAGGGAGGGAGAGTGGGAGGGAGGGAGAGAGGGAGGGATGGAGTGACGGAGGGAGAGAGGAGGGGAAGAGAGAGGAGGGGGAGAGAGAGGAGGGGGAGAGAGAGGGGGAGAGAGAGAGGGGAGAGAGAGAGGAGGGGAAAGAGAAGGGGAGAGCTATTTAATCTTGTTATTAAAAATATATTTTATACCTCAAAAAGCTACGAGCTTTAATTGATAAAATATCTTTTAATAGCAAGAGGTGGAGACTGGGTGTGGACAATGTTGCCCGTCGGGCGGGCTGCTAATTGATAATTGGTGGGATCGCTGAGCCTTGGGGAAGTTGTGGGCTTATGAAGGGCCACATGTGCTCACTGTTTCTTTCAACAAAATGGCCGCCACATGTGCTCGCTGTTTCTTTGTGTCAATGTTTGTCCTTGCTTGCTGGCTCCCCTTCCCTCTCTCTCTCCCCCTCCTCTCTCTCACAATAGGTGCAGGAGGAGGCCATTCGGCCCTTCGAGCCTGTACGCACCGCCATTCAATGTGATCGCGGCTGATCGTTCTCAATCAGTACCCACTCTCTGTGGGTTTTAAATTGGTTAATTTTTTCGGGGGTAAATATAGTTGATGTAAAAAATTATATTGTACTAAACTATATCTCACATTAATAGTATTTTTCATACTATCTAAACACAGTCTTTCCCAACTTGGTTCATCAATGATAATATTAAGATCTGTTTCCCATCTTTGTCTTGATTTTTGAATTCCTATCTTTGGACTAGATATTTGTAATAATTTATACATTGAAGATATACATTTTTTTTATTCCCTTGCCCTGAATCAAGGATTCAATTCCTTTAATCTGAAATAGAGACATTGAATTACCTAACTTTTCCCTTAAAAAAGATTGTAATTGATAATAGAAAAAAATACTATTCCCTGGAATTTGATATTTATTTCCCAATTGAGAAAATGTCAAAAAGTTATTTCCTTCGTAGCAATCTCCTATATGTTTAATACCCTTCTGTTCCCAGACTTGTAGTATTTGATTATTCCAAGCAAACGGCAATAATCTATTTTTTACTAATGGAGTTTTAGCTGTTAAAACAAATCTTTTATCATTAACTTTAACTGTTTTCAACAATGTATTAATTAAATGTTTTAGCAAAGGTGACTCTTTATCCTTAACTAATAGCTTTGCTTTCCATTTATATATAAATTCTTCTGGACATAACTCTTTTATTTTGTCCATTTCAATTTTAACCCATGATGTTTTTCCACCCTCTTGATAAAAGGATGAAATAAAACTCATTTGTGCTGCCAGATAATAATTTTTAAAATTTGGTAATTGCAGTCCACCTAATTCAAATTTCCATGTTAATTTTTCCAGAGACACTCTTGGCATTTTACCTTTCCAAAGAAAATTCCTCACAATTTTGTTCAATTCTTGAAAAAATGTATTTAGCAAAGGTATAGGCAGTGTTTGGAATAAATACTGTATCCTCGGAAAAATATTCATCTTAATACAGTTCACTCTCCCTAGCAATGTAATTGGAAGATTCATCCATTTCTTCAGGTCCTCATCTATTTTTTTTATTAATGGTTTATAATTTAATTTATACAAATTATTTAACTTATTATCTACTTTAACTCCTAAGTACTTAATGCCTTCTTTTTGCCATTTAAACTGACTTTCTCTTTTACATTGGTCATAATTGCCTTCAAAAAGAGGCATTATTTCAGTTTTATCTTTATTAATTTTATATCCTGATACTTTCCCGTATTCTTCCAATCTGAAATATAATTTTCTTAAGGATTCCAATGGTCTAGTAAGACAAATTAAGACATCATCTGCAAATAAAGTAATTTTGTGATCTTCCATGACTGAAGAAAATGTGGCCAAAGGAATATACTGCAAAAGGCAAGGGATGTTGTTTGCAAAGATACCTGACTACAGGGAATGTAGCCCAAGTTGTGATCATCCATCGCCTCTATTGTGTACATGGTTGGAGGTGTGAATGTAAAACAAGGGCCGAAGCTGCCTTCATGTCTGGTTACTCCAATGTGATAATTGCTTCTATTGTGTAGCCCTGAGCTCTGGATTAAAGTGGAGATTATTCTTTTTAATATAGTTTTGGAGAGTTTGAGAAAGGGAGGGAGGGAGGGAGGGAGGGAGGGAGGGAGGGAGGGAGGGAGGGAGAGAGAGGGAGGGAGGGAGGGAGAGGGAGGGAGGGAGAGAGAGGGGGAGAGAGAGAGATTCACCCACGTACAAACAAACTCAAAAAGCTACGAGCTTTAATTTATAGAAACAGAAACATAGAAAAAAGGTGCAGGAGTAGGCCATTCGGCCCTTCGAGCCTGTACGCACCGCCATTGAATATGATCATGGCTGATCATCCAGCTCAGTAGCCTGTACCTGCCTTCTCTCAATACCCCCTGATCCCTTTAGCCACAAGGGCCACATCTAACTCCCTCTTAAATATAGCCAATGAACTGGCCTCAACTACCTTCTATGGCAGAGAGTTCCACTGGCAGAGAATTCCAATGGAATTTATCAAATAAAATAAATTTATCAAAAAGCTACGAGCTTTAATTTATAAATTTATCAAAAAGCTACGAGCTTTAATTTATAAATTTATCAAAAAGCTACGAGCTTTAATTTTTAAATTTATCAAAAAGCTACGAGCTTTAATTTATAAACCGGCATGTTGGTCGTTGTGGGCAGGTGGGACTAGTGTAGATGGGGCATGTTGGTCGTTGTGGGACTAGTGTAGATGGGGCATGTTGGTCGTTGTTGGCAGGTGGGACTAGTGTAGATGGGGCATGTTGGTCTGTGTGGGCAGGTGGGACTAGTGTAGATGGGGCATGTTGGCCGGTGTGGGCAGGTGGGACTAGTGTAGATGGGGCATGTTGATCGGTATGGGCAGGTGGGACTAGTGTAGATGGGGCATGTTGGTCGGTGTGGGCAGGTGGGACAAGTGTAGATGGGGCATGTTGGTCGGTGTGGGCAGGTGGGACTAGTGTAGATGGGGCATGTTGGTCGGTGTGGGCAGGTTGGACTAGTGTAGATGGGCATGTTGGTCGGTGTGGGCAGGTGGGACTAGTGTAGATGGGGCATGTTGGTCTGTGTGGGCAGGTGGGACTAGTGTAAATGGGGCATGTTGGCCAGTGTGGGAAGGTGGGACTAGTGTAGATGGGGCATGTTGGCCGGTGTGGGCAGGTGGGACTTGTGTAGATGGGGCATGTTGGGCGGTGTGGGCAGGTGGGACTAGTGTAGATGGGGCATGTTGGCCGGTGTGGGCAGGTGGGACTAGTGTAGATGGGGCATGTTGGTCGGTGTGGGCAGGTGGGACTAGTGTAGATGGGGCATGTTGGTCGGTGTGGGCAGGTGGGACTAGTGTAGATGGGGCATGTTGGTCGGTGTGGGCAGGTGGGACTAGTGTAGATGGGGCATGTTGGGCGGTGTGGGCAGGTGGGACTAGTGTAGATGGGGCATGTTGGGCGGTGTGGGCAGGTGGGACTAGTGTAGATGGGGCATGTTAGAAACATAGAAAATAGGTGCAGGTGTAGGCCATTCGGCCCTTCGAGCCTGCACCGCCATTCAATATGATCATGGCTGATCATCCAGCTCAGTAGCCCGTACCTGCCTTCTCTCCATACCCCCTGATCCCTTTAGCAAAAAGGGCCACATCTAACTCTTAAATATAGCCAATGAACTGGCCTCATCTACCTTCTGTGGCAGAGAATTCCACAGATTCACCACTCTCTGTGTGAAGAAATGTTTTCTCATCTCGGTCCTAAAAGACTTCCCCCTTATCCTTAAGCTGTGACCCCTGGTTCTGGACTCCCCCAACATCGGGAACAATCTTCCCGCATCTAGCCTGTCCAACCCCTTAAGAATTTTATATGTTTCTATAAGATCCCCCCTCAGTCTTCTAAATTCCAGCGAGTATAAGCCCAGTCTATCCAGTCTTTCCTCATATGAAAGTCCCACCATCCCAGGGATCAATCTGGTGAACCTTCTCTGTACTCCCTCTAAGGCAAGAAAGTCTTTCCTCAGGTTAGGAGACCAAAACTGCACACAATACTCCAGGTGTGGTCTCACCAAGGCCCTGTACAACTGCAGCAGAACCTCCCTGCTCCTATACTCAAATCCTCTTGCTATGAATGCCAACATACCATTCACTTTCTTCACTGCCTGCTGCACCTGCATGCTTGCTTTCAATGACTGGTGCACCATGACACCCAGATCACGTTGCATCTCCCCTTCTCCCAATCGGTCACCATTCAGGTAATACTCTGCTTTCCTGTTCTTGCCGCCAAAGTGGATAACCTCACATTTATCCACATAGACGGTTCAGGTCCATTACATCACGGACTAATAGACTCAAGAACAGTTTCTACCCCAGTGTCATACGTGAGCTGAACACTGCCAAACACTCACATAAAACTGAAGGGAAGGAACGGAACTGATCGGAACACTGTCAGTTACTTGTCAGAAAACATAAGCCTCAATTTAATACAAGTTTACATTCTACTGCACATATTGTTAACATTTGCTAAACTTATTACATGTTACAACCGACCCCACCTTATATTTAAGCATATTATTTCTTTTATTATTTATTTTTTTTAAATGGCACTTGCAATATGTTAGCTCTCATTGCTGTGCAATAACTTGCTGTCTTGATTGCACTGTACACTGCCTCGACCGTATTGTAATTGTTTTGTCTATATTGTATTAGAGGTCAGTTTGTTTAATTCAGTAGATTAGGTTTAGCTTGTTATGGATAAAGGTTTATCCATTGTACTGTCTGCTGTGTGTGATTGCATCATCTGGACTGCTTTAATTTCGCTGTACTTTGTGTAGTGACAATAAAGGTTTTTTTTTACAATTTACAATTATATTGCATCTGCCATGCATTTGCCCACTCGCCTAATCTATCCAAGTCACTCTGCAGCCTCCTAGCATCCTCCTAGCACATGTTGGTCTGTGTGTGCGGGTGGGACTAGTGTAGATGGGGCATGTTGGTCAGTGTGGGCGGGTGGGACTAGTGTAGATGGGGCATGTTGGTCGGTGTGGGCAGGTGGGACTAGTGTAGATGGGGCATGTTGGTCAGTGTGGGCGGGTGGGACTAGTGTAGATGGGGCATGATGGCTATCCACCTCTTGCTATTAAAAGATATTTTATAAATTAAAGCTCATAGTTTTTTGTTTGGGGGAGAGAGATGGAGGGAGGGAGAGAGGGAGGGATGGAGTGAGGGAGGGAAAGAGGAGGGGAAGAGAGAGGAGGGGGAGAGAGAGGAGGGGGAGAGAGAGGGGGAGAGAGAGCGGAGGGGAAAGAGAAGGGGAGAGCTATTTAATCTTGTTATTAAAAAGATATTTTATACCTCAAAAAGCTACGAGCTTTAATTTATAAAATATCTTTTAATAGCAAGAGGTGGAGACTGGGTGTGGACAATGTCGCCCGTCGGGCGGGCTGCTAATTGATAATTGGTGGGATCGCTGAGCCTTGGGGAAGTTGTGGGCTTATGAAGGGCCACATGTGCTCACTGTTTCTTTCAACAAAATGGCCGCCACATGTGCTCACTGATTATTTCAACAAAATGGCCGCCACATGTGCTCGCTGTTCCTTTGTGTCAATGTTTGTCCTTGCTTGCTGGCTCCCCTTCCCTCTCTCCCTTCCCTCTCTCTCTCCCCCTCCTCTCTCTCACAATAGGTGCAGGAGGAGGCCATTCGGCCCTTCGAGCCTGTACGCACCGCCATTCAATGTGATCGCGGCTGATCATTCTCAATCAGTACCCACTCTCTGTGTGAAAAAATATAGCCAATGAACTGGCCTCAACTACCTTCTGTGGCAGAGAATTCCACAGATTCACCACTCTCTGTGTGAAAAAATGTTTTCTCATCTCGGTCCTAAAAGACTTCCCCTTTATCCTTAAACTGTGACCCCTGGTTCTGGACTTCCCCAACATCGGGAACAATCTTCCCGCATCTAGCCTGTCCGACCCCTTAAGAATTTTGTACGTTTCTCCCTTCAATCTTCTAAATTCCAGCGAGTACAAGCCGAGTCTATCCAGTCTATCTTCATATGAAAGTCCTGCCATCCCAGGAATCAATCTTTTTGAACCTTCTCTGTACTCCCTCCATGGCAAGAATGTCTTTCCTCAGATTAGGAGACCAAAACTGTACGCAATACTCCAGGTGCGGTCTCACCAGGGCCCTGTACGACTGCAGAAGGACCCCTTTGCTCCTAAACTCAAACTAGGAGACCAAAACGGTACGCAATACTCCAGGTGCGGTCTCACCAATGCCCTGTGCAACTGCAGCAGAACCTCCCTGCTCCTATACTCAAATCCCCTCCCTATGAATGCCAACATACCATTGGCTTTCTCCACTGCCTGCTGCACCTGCATGCCTACTTTCAATGACTGGTGCACCATGACACCCAGGTCTCGTTGCGTCTCCCCTTCTCCTAATCGGCCACCATTCAGATAATAGTCTGCTTTCCCGTTCTTGCCACCAAAGTGGACAACCTCACATTTATCCAGAAGTGCTTTGAAAGGCTGGCCCTCTCACACATCAAATCCAGCATCACTGACTCACTGGACTCGCGTCAATGTGCAAACACATCCACAGAGGACGCCATCTCTCTGGCTCTTCGCACTGTCCTGACTCACCTGGAGAGACAGGGCACGTACGCGAGGATGCTACTCATTGACTCTAGCTCTGCCTTCAAACACGCTCATCCCCCACCAAGCTCGTCACCAAACTCCACCAGCTAGGCCTCGGCTCGCCGTTATCATGATAGGAGTAGAATTGGGCCATTCGGCCCATCAGGTCTACTCTGCCATTCAATCATGGCTGACCTATCTCTCTCTCCCAACCCCATTCTCCTGCCTTCTCCCCATAACCTCTGACACCTGTACTAATTCAGAATCTATCTATGGCGGCGCTGCCCTAGCAGCTGCGGCTCACCTGCGGTCCATTTGTCTTTGAGTTTTTGTTGTTTTTTGGTCTTAATTGTAGTTGTGATGTGGTGTTTTTGTGTTTGTGTGCTGTGTGTGTATGTGGGGGGGAGGGGGAAACTGTAACTGTAAACATGTGTCCCTTCCGAACGGAGACCCGACCTTTGTTTTCTGGGCCGTGTCTCCGTTCCTGCTGGGGCCTACCATCGGCCCAACTCCTGGAGCTGGCGGCCTCCAGGGCTCCGGTTCGCAGAGCCCGCGGATCGGACTTACCATCAGCGGAGCCGGCCGTCTTCGGAGGCTGCGGGAGCGGCTGCGGCTGCGACTCGCCTTAGGCTCGGGCCGCGTGGATGCCGACATCGGGAGCTCCGGCAGCGGCAGCGGGTTCGCCCGCCCCGGATCGCGGGGCTTGGGTCGCGGACATTTCACCGTCCGGCGCGGCCTAAGATATGCCGCGGGATATTTCTCTGCTGGGCGGGGGCTTCAATGTCGGGAGCCACGACCACCCCGACGTGCAGCAACAGCGGCAGCGGCAGCGACAGCGTGTTCGCCCGCCCCGGATCGGACTTATCATCAGCGGAGCCGGCCGTCTTCGGAGGCTGCGGGAGCGGCTGCGACGCGACGCGACGCGCCTTGGGCTTGGCCCGCTGTGGACCGTCCGGTGCGGCCTGCAACCACAACAACCTGACTGCGGGCGAGGACAGCAGGAGAAGGGAAAGACATTGTGGCCTTCCATCACAGTGAGGAGAGAGAGGACTGGAGAAGACTCACTGTGATGGATGTTTCTTTGATGGATGTTTCTTTTTTTGTGTGTTTTTGGGGTTGGGTAATTTGAATGCCTATTTAATGCTTTTATTGTTGGACTGTGTTTTTGTGTGTTTTTGGGGTTGTGTAATTTGAATGCATATTTAATGCTTTTATTGTTGGGCTGTGTTTTGGGGTTTTTTGGGGTTGTGTAATTTGAATGCCTATTTAATGCTTTTATTGTTGGACTGTGTTTTGGGAGTTTTTTGGGGTTGTGTAATTTTAATGCTTATTTAATCCTTTTATTGTTGGACTGTGGGTGACTGAATTTCGTCCAATATTGGATGACAAATAAAGCTATCTTGAATCTTGAATCTTGAATCTTGAATAAAACATGGAGTAGCGGACAAACACCGATCCTTGAAGATCTTCACTAGTTACTGTTAGCCAACGAGAAAAAAATCCCTCTTTATTGCCACTCTTTGTCTTCTGCCATCCAGCCAGCCAGTTATCCATGCTGATGTTTGCCCTTTGTCACCGTTGGCTCTCATCTTCCTAAGCAGCCATCTTGTGACACCTGGTCAAAGGTTTTCTGAAAATCAAAGTAAACAACATCTACTGTCTCTCCGTCGGCTGTCTTGCTATTTACTTCTTCAAATAATTCCAGCAAATTTATCAAACACGACCTTCCCTTCACAAAGCCATGCCAACTTCTGCCTATTTCATCGTGCACTTATAAGTACTCTATCACATCATCCTGTATAATGGGTCTTAAAATCTTACCACCCACTCCACTGGTGTTGGAGGCAGATACAATAGTGACATTTAAGACAAGTTCAGATTTTCAGGTAACGAAGGGATATGCATTGTGAGAAGGCAGGTAAGGTTGGTCGTCTCATGTTCGGCACAGCTATTATTAGCCGAAAGTCCTGCCGTGCCTTGTACTTCATGTAGGAAAGAAATGCACAAGCTGGTTTAAATGGAAGGTAGACACAAAATGCTGGTGTAACTCAACGAGACAGGCAGCATCTCTGGAGAGAAAGAATGGGTGACGTTTCGGATCGAGACCCTTCTTTAGACTGATGTCGGAGAGGTCGGCGGGAAAGAGATAGAATTTTGTTGGAGACAGTGAGACTGGTGGGAGAACTGGGAAGGAGGAGGGATGGAGAGAGAGGGGAAGCAAGGGCTAATTGAAGTTAGAGATGTCAATGTTCATATCGCTGGTATGTTTGCTGCCCAAGCGAAGTATGAGGTGCAGTTCCTCCAATTTGCGCTGGGCCTCACTCTGACAATGGAGGATGCCCAGGACACAAAGTTCAGATTGGGAATGGGGGAGCGGGGGTGAGTTAAAGTGCTGAGCAACCGGGAGATCAGGTACGACTGTGTGGAGCTGTTCAGCGAAACGATCGTCGAGCTTGCGCTTGGTCTCGCCGATGTCACTCCAGCAGTAATATCCCACAGTATACCGTTACACCAGTACTACCCCACAGTGCGTCACTCCATCCGTACTATCCCACAGTATACCGTTACACCAGTACTACCCTACAGTGCGTCACTCCATTTGTACTATCCCACAGTATACCGTTATACCAGTACTACCCTACAGTGCGTCACTCCATCAGTACTATCCAACAGTATACCATTACACCAGTACTACCCCACAGTGCGTCATTCCATCAGTACTATCCCACTGTATACCGTTACACCAGTACTACCCTACAGTGCGTCACTCCATCTGTACTATCCAACAGTATACCATTGCACCAGTACTACCCTACAGTGCGTCACTCCATCAGTACTACCGCAGAGTGTCACTACCAATTCCATCCCACATTATGTCATAACAATAGTACTACCGCATAGTGTGTCACTCCATCAGAACTACCCCAGAATGTGCCATTACTTCAACACTACCCTACGTTAGGTTACTCCATCAATACTACTTCACAGTCTGTCACTCCATCAGTACTACATGTTACTCCATTAGTCGTACCCAAGAGCGTGTCACTCTCATCAGTACAACCCCACAGTATGTCATTCCATCATTTCTTCCCGACGGTGTTTCACTCTGTCAGTACCAACTTAAGTATGTAATTTCATCAGTTCTACCCACAGTTTTTCACCCCTTCAATAATACCATCGAATGTGTCACTATATCAGTACTACCCCAAAATATACCAGTCCTTCACTACTACCCCACAGGATGCTAATCCATAAGTATTATCGCACAGCGTGTCACTCCATCAGTACTACCAAATCGTCGGCTACTTCATCATTACTGCATCACAACGTGTCATTCATTCGCTACTATCCCATAGAATGCCATTGCATCAGTACAAGCAAGTGGATAGTCATTCCATCAGTACTATCCCACAGTGCGTCATTCGATCAGTTCTCCCCCTCAATGTGTCACTCCATCAGAACTACACTATAATGTGTCATTACATCAGTAGTATCCCATTTACTTTCACACCATTAATACTATCCCACGGTGTGCCACGACATCAGTACTACCATATCGTTTGTTCCTCCATCAGTACTACCGCACACTGTGTCACTCTATCAGTAATACACCAAAATGTTTTACTCCATCAGTGCCCGCCCACAGTTTGTCACTTCATTAGTACTACCCCAAAGTGTATTGCTCAACACTACCCCACTGGTTTTCTGTCCATCAATACAAGCCTGCAGTGTGTTAGACGATCATTACTACAACACACTATGTCACTCCATCAGTACAACCCCAGAGCGTGTCACTCATCGGTACTACCGCACTCTATACCATTCCATCAATACACACCCACAGTTTTTCAACATCAGTACCACCTTGTGTATTATTCCATTAGTACTACCACACAGGGTGTCACTCTATCAGTACTATCCATCGGTACTACACAATGAGTCATTCCATCAGTACTACCCCACAGTGCTTCAATCCACCAGTATTACTATGGTATATGTCTATCCAACAGTACTACACCGCAGGGTGTCACACAATCAGTACTATTCCACAATATGTTATTGCGTCAGTACTGCCACATAGTGTGCCATTCCATCAGTACTACCTCAAAGTGTGTCACTCCACCAGCACTACCCACAGTGTGCCACTGCATCAGTAATAAAATATAGTTTGTTACTCCATCTGTACTAGTCTACACTGTGCCACTCCATCAGTGCCCCCCCCATAGAGCATCGTACCATCAGGAATATCACTCGGGTTATCATTGCATCAGTACGTGTGTCACTCCATCAGAACAATCCATTATCACTCCATCAGTACTACCACGCAGCGTGTCACTCCATCATTATTCCCCACAGTATGTCACTCCATCAGCCCTATCTCACTGTGTCACTCCATCAATAATTCCCCACAGTTTCACTCTATTAGTATTTCCCCACAATGCCTCACGCCATTAGCACTACCCGATGTTTATCATTCAATCAGGACTATCCCAGTGGGTCACTCCATAAGTGCTGCCATAAATTGTGTCATTCCATCAGTATTACCAAACAGTGTATCATTGCATTAGTACTACACCACAGTTTGTCATCCCCATAGTACTACCGCTCAGTGTGTCACTCCGTCGGTGAAACCACACAGTGTCTCACTGCATCAATACAACTCCATATTGTTACACTACATCGGTACTGCCCCACATCATGTCACTCCAGTGCAACCCTACAACGTGTCACTCCATCAGTACTCTCCGCAGTTTTTTCTTCCATCAGTACTCCCCAAAGTGTTTCACATCATCAGGACTACCTCAAATCTGCCATTTCATCCGCATTACCCCACAGTGTGCTAACCCATCGCTGCGACTCCATAGCGTGTAATTCCATCACTATTTCACCACAGTTTTTCATCGCAACAGTACTACCGCAGAGCGTGTCAGTCCGTCAGTATTACTGCGTCACTCCAACAGAATGTGCTATTACATCCGTGCTACCCCACAGTGTGTCATTCCATCAATACACCTCCACAGTACGTCATTACACCAGTACTACTCCACAGTGTTACACTCCATCAGTACAACACTGGAGCGTCTCACTCCATCAGTACTACCCTACAACATGTTATTCCATCAGTACAACACCACAGTGATGCACTCCATCAGTAATGCCTTAAGCTTGTTATTCCATTATGTACGACCACACGGACTCATTCAATTAGTATTACCCAACAATGTTACCCTCCATCTGTACTGCCCCACCGTCAGTCCTACTTCAGTGTGGAAGTCACAATGTGCAACCCGACAGTACCACCGAACATTGTGTCAATACATCAGTACTCGCCCACTGTGCGCCCTTCTGTCCATACTACTCCCAGTGTGTCATTCAATCAGCACTACACCGAAGTATGTCACTCCATCAGTACAACCGCGCAGTGTGTCACTCCATCAGCACTGCTCCACAGCGTGTCACTCCATCAGTTTTACCCCAAGGGGTGGGGTGATGGAGTGACAAACTGCGTTGTAGTACTGATGCAATGACATGAGTGTTTACCACAGTTTGTCACTCCGTCAGTACTACTCCAGTGTGGAACTATATCAGTACGACCCCAGGGTGTCAGTCCATCAATTCTACGCCACATTGTGCCAGTTCCTCAGTACTACCTCACAATGTATAACTCCATTAGTCTACCCCACAGTGTTTCATCCATCAATTCTTCCCCACAGTATGTCATGACAACAAAACTACCTCACAATTTGTCACTAAATCAGTATTATTCCACTGTGTGTCACTTCGTCAGTACTACTCCACAGTTTGTCATAACAACATTACTACTCATTGTGTCACTCGATCAGTATTACCCGCAGTGTGTTACTACATCAGTAGAGGCCCACGGTGTATCACTCCATCAGAACTACTGCAAAGTGTGTCACTTCATCAGTACTACTGCAGTGTGTCACTCCATCTGTACCAACCCACAGTGTGTTAATCCACACGAACTGCATCAACTGGTGTTACTCCATCAGTACTACAGTGTAGTGCTGAAGTGTTCAAAGTAGGAGGCCCTGTCATGATGCAGAAGCTGACTGAACTCATCCAGTCCATGTGGAATGAAGGTCCCACAACAGCTGAAAGATGCCAGCATAGTCCACATCTACAAGAGGAAAGGCAACCACCAGTCTTGCGACAATCATCGAGGCATCTCCCTCCTGTCCATAGCAGAGAAGATCTTGGCTCGTATCCTGCTCAACCGTCTCATTCAACACCTTGAGCAGGGTCTCCTTCCAGAAAGCCAGTGTGGTTTCCGTGCTGGGCGTGGAACTGTCGACATGATATTTGCTGCACGCCAACTCCAGGAAAAATGCCAAGAGCAGCACAGCGACCTGTTCGTGATCTTCGTCGATCTGACAAAGGCCTTCCACACTGTCAGCAGAGATGGCTTGTGGATAATGCAGAAGTTTGGCCGTCCCAGCAAGTTCATCACGATTGTCCGGCAGTTCCATGACGGCATGATGGTGAAAGTGCGAGATGATGGAGACGAATGGGAAGCCTTTCCAGTGACAACAGGCATGAAGCAAGGTTTTGTTCTTGCCCCTACACTCTTCATCATGGTCTTCTCTGCCATGCTGACCGATGCCTTCCGTGACTGCCAGGATGGAATACACATCAGGTACAGGAACTGACAGCAGGCTGTTCAACCTCAGGTGCCTGCAAGCTGTTACAAAGGTGAAGGAGACCATCATCAGAGATTTCTTGTTTGCTGATGACTGCGCCCTCAACGCCAGCACAGAACAGAAAATGCAGCTTTAAATGGACTGCTTCTCAGAGGCCTGCGACGACTTTGGTTTCTCCAATAGCACCAAAAAAGTCTGAAGTTATGTACCAGCCCGCGCCTGGAAAGCCCTACCAGGAACCACACATCACGGCGAAGGGGCAGAACCTACAGGCAGTCGACAGCTTTACCTATCTGGGTAGTACACTCTCGCGAGTGGTGAACATTGACGCTGAGGTCAACAACAGGATTGCCAAGGCCAGCGCTGCCTTTGGGCGACTCCGTGGGAATGTTTGGGAGCGGAGGGGACTCGGCCTTCCCACCAAGCTGAAGGTCTACCGTGCAGTGGTACTCTATGCCAGTGAGACCTGGACTGGTCTGCAGCAGACATGCCAAACAGCTCAACCACTTTCACTTGGGCTGCCTACGCAGACTCCTTCACATCAGGTGGCAGGACAAAATTCCCGACACAGAGGTCTTGGAACGGGTCGGAATCCCCAGCGTACACACCCTCCTACGGAAAGCCCAAGCCAGATTGGCAGGCCATGTCGTCAGAACGCCCGAGAGTCGACTGCCAAAACAACTTCTGTATGGAGAACTGTGTCAGGGCAAGCGCTCAGTAGGAGGACAGAAGAAACGGTTTAAGGACTGCCTCAAAGTGTCCCTCAAAGACTTGGACATCAACCTCAGCACTTGGGAGTCTCTTGCTCTGGACCGTCCAACCTGGCGTAGCAAGCTCACCACAGGAGCCCGTGCAGCAGAGAACAGACGCACTGAAGAGGCCCAGAGGAAACGCACCGCGCGCAAGGCCTGGGCTACCCCCACTTCCACTGCAGCACCCATCCACTTGTGTCCTACATGTGGGCGTGCCTTCCGGGCCCGGATTGGCCTCACCAGTCACTTCAGGACCCACAGTCGCCAATCCTCCAACTGAAAGTGAAGTCATGGTCATCTTCGAACCCAAAGGACCAACAACAACAACAACAACACAGCACATTGTGTCACTCCATCAGTACTACCCCCACATTGTGTCACTCCATCAGTGCACTACACAGTGTGTAACTCCACCAGTACTTCTGCGCAGTCTGTCACTTCATCAATACAACTCCAAAGTGTCTCACTCCATCTGTACCAACCCACAGTGTGTTAATCCACCATTACTACCATACATTGTGTCACTCCATCAGTTCCACCGCACAGTGTGTCACTCCATCAGTTCCACCGCACAGTGTGTCACTCCATCAGAAATCCCCACAGCGTGTCACGTCGTCACTAAAACCCACAGTATGCCTTTACATCATTACAAACACACATGTTCACACCCTCAAACACAGTCAAACACGCACACACACATACCCGCGCACGAAGACACACACAATCTCTCAAATGCAATCACAAACAATCAAATATACTCTCACACATTCTCACATACAATCACACGTACACATGCACTCACACTAACAGATATTCACACGCACTAGCACGAAGAGACACGCACTCATTCGCACACACATACACACGAACACATTCTCTGACAACACCATCATATACTCTCCCACACGCGCACACACACACACACACACACTATCAAAGAATTACATACGCAAACACTCTGACAAACTCACATCCCACATATTCTCTCACATTCTCACAAACAGCCACACACACGCACAGACGCAAACACTGTCCTTCACAAACCCACATGCACTCTCCCACTCAGAGACACAGATACATTCAATCGCACTTGCATCCACACTTACTAATGCTCACACACTCGCACGCACACTCACGCACTCGCACAGACACACACACACACACACACACAAATATAGGCACTCTTACAAACTCTACCGCTCTCTCACACGCAGACCCGCAAGCACACGTGGACATTTTGCGATTGAGTGTATCCTTGGATGTTCGCGTCGAGCAGCGCGGCGCAGCGTGGCCGGGAGTGTTCCCGGTGAGCGGGGCCAAGCCCTTCAGTCGGCCCGGTCGGCCCGGCTCGCCCACCGCGGATGGCGATGAGAACCGCGCCTCGGGAGCGAGGTGGGAGCCGCGGGGAACCGCAGAGAGGGAGGTGGACCGTCGGAGAGAGAGGAAGGCCGCCGAGAACGAAGGGGCGACCCGCGGTGCTTGTAACTTTGTCGGCGTCAAAATGTGGCGACTCTTTTGTACTGCCTAGGTGAGGTCTTCTACATGATGTTACCGGGTTGTCTGCAAAACTAAGCATTTCACTCTACCTGGGTACGTGATAATAAGGTATCACTGAATCATTGAAATTCCTGCAAACGCATACACTAACGCATACGCACACACACCGACTCATGTGCACAATCTCACACATTCACACTCGCATACACGTGCTAGCACACTCTTGCACGGACTCGCACACTCACACTGTCACACACAATCAATATCCAATGCGAGTCAGGCTACACCTCTGGAGAAATCTAGTTGAGTATGTCAGTTCAGTGCAGTTTATTGTCACGTGTACCGAGGTACCGTGAAAAGCTTTAGTTGCGTGCTACCCAGTCAGTGGAAACAAAATACATCATTACAGTCGAGCCATTTACAGAGTATAGATACACGATAAGGGGATAACGTTCAGTGCGAGGTAAAGCCTGCAAAATCCGATCGAGGATAGTCCGAGGATCAACAAAGAGGTAGATAGTAGTTCAGCGCTGCTTTCTGGTTGTGGTGGGATAATTCCGTTGGCTGATAACAGCTGGGAAGACACTGTCCCTGAAGCTGGAAGTGTGCATTTTCACACTTCTGTACATTTTGCCTGATGGGACAGAGGAGAAGCAGGAGTGGCAAGGATGCTACTCGTCCTTGATTATGCTGCTGGCCTTGCCGAGGCAGCGTGGTTTATAAATTGAGTCAATATATGGGAGGTTGGTTTGTGTGATGGTCTGGACAATTCGCAGCAATTTCTGGCGTTCTTGTATGGAGCTGTTCCCAAACCAAGCTGTGATGCATCTTGATAAAATACTTTCTATGGTGCATCTGTAGATGTTGGTGAGGGTTGTAGAGGGCACGCCGAACTGGCTAAGCCTGCCAAGGACATGGATGGGTGAAGTTTCGGTTCGGGACCTTTCTTCAGACTGATGGTGGTGGGATGGGTGAACAGCAGGACAAAGCGAGTTGAACGATGAGCGGGTGAATACCGTTTTCATTGTCAGGTGCGAGGTAAGGGTTGAGCAGGATGGAATTACAAAGAAAGAGGAAGTAATATCGGTTGAAGATGTGGTGGAGGGGATGTATTGGTGCGAGTCCGGATGAAGCACGAGGAAGAGCGAGCGGGAAGTGGGAATTTGCACTTTGTTACCTAACATTGGATAATTCAAAGTTCATACCATTAGGAATTCTCTGCCTCAGAAGGCAGTGGTGGCCAATTCTCTGAATGCATTCAAGAGAGAGCTAGATAGAGCTCCTAAGGATAGCGGAGTCAGGGGGTATGGGGAGAAGGCAGGAACGGGGTAGTGATTGAGAATGATCAGCCATGACGACATTGAATGGCGGTGCGTACAGGCTCGAAGGGCCGAATGGCCTCCTCCTGCATCTATTGTCTGTCGTCTATTGTCTATTGTTGCAAGGCACCAAGGGCGGAGTATGAAGTGGCGTTCTTTCAGTTTGCATGTAGCTGCAGTCTGGCAATAGATGAAGCAAAGGACAGAAAGGTCAGTGTGGGAAGACGAGTTACAACGGGAAGATCCGGGAGGCCAGGACGGAACGACGGTAAGTGTTCGGCGGAACGGTCGCCGAGTCTCCACTTGACCACGCCGATGCAAAGGAGACCATACCTGGAACACCGCATGCAATAGAAGGGATTAGATGAGGTGCATGTGAACATCAGCCTCACCTGGAAGGGCTATTGAAGTGTGAGGGAACGGGGTGGAGAGACAACCCATGGTGGCTGGCCGTTTTAACCGCACTTCGCAAGAAAAGCCTTGGAGAGAGAGAGGCGAGGGCGAGCAGGAGGAGTGTTGCGGAAAAGAGAGACAGATAGGGAGTACAGTGATGAAAGGAAGAGATAGCGGAGAAGTCGAAAGAAGAGATGGAGGGAGAGTTAAGTAACAAAGGGAGAGTGGGAACATGAAAAGAGAGCGGAGTTCAGATCGCGTGGGTTGGCAAAACGGGGCGATGGAAGGGTCAGATAGTTAGAAAGAAACGGAGGGATAAATGCAATGGGAGTGAGAAGGAGGGGGGGGGGGTTAGGAGAGAGAGGTTGACAGAGAGATGGCGGAGCCGAGAGGAAGAATAGAGATGGTAGGAGAGAGTGATAGTTCAGAGAGAGCGACAGCAGTAAGGATGGAGGGAGAGAGAAAGGGAGGAGGGAGAGAGAAAGGGAGGAGGGAGAGAGAAAGGGAGGAGGGAGATGTGCCGCATCATTCGCTGTGTTATTTGGGTTGAGGACAATTCTGAATCCACAATATTTCTGTTCTCTGAGTGTCGTGAGTCTTTGGGTCGTTCCTCCTCACAGATGACGAAGGCAGAGAATGTTATTGTCCCGGCGCAAAATCAGACCCACTGCAGGCAAGCAAGGAGTGAATGGTTACCGGCCTCGCCGGGAGTGTGGGGGTGAGGTTGCAGTCAGTTAAGCCGCGATCATATTGAGTGGTGAAGCATAGTGGAGGGGCCACTTTAGTGCGAGGTGATCTGTTGACCTAGTTCCTCAACCTGTGGACAAATGTCGCCCAGTCCACCTTCAAACTGGGCACCAGAAGCCCTGAGAGGGTCCCTGGAATTTGGGATTGCCTCAGTGAGTGAAGCGGATTGAATGAAATCAGACATACCACATGAGGCGGAGAGTTGGACCTGATGGAGTTTGAAGCAATATTCCCTTTGCTGGAACAATGCCGCTCCCAATTTCCATCCCTCAGTATCGCCACAATTCCCACTCTTTGGAGTTTCTCAATCAATTCCCTGAATAAATCACGACCTGTCTCAGCAGGGATTTCACTTGGCTGATGTCATCTGTTTGCGAATCATTTCAAAATCTCTATTTTTAAACTCTGCTAAAATTTTACGGTCCCGGTGGAGACGGAAAATGGTATAAAATCTCCAGGAATGTTCTGCCCCGGCATTTCATTCCGAGAGATTACCGGTAGCTCACGGGAATACTTCGCTGGGCAGAGAACATGCACAGTGGGAAGCTGTACGAATATTTAGACGTAGAGAAAATCTTGTACGTGATCATTGCTGCCTTTGGAGTCCCTGGTAAGTGAGCAGAACAATTCAAAATTTATAGCTACGTGTGTTATGTGTATTGAGCTGATTCTGATACAATATTCCTAACCGATGATCGCTGTACAAGAATATGTGAAGTATGTCAACCCTCTCAGTGAAATATCTTTGAATTAACGCCTTGATTTTCTTACTTTCAGACAGCCAAAACTAACCCTCTCTTTCCCCCACTGCCGGGACCCACTAAAATGTTGTTCTTGCCTTCAGTGGGACCTTGCCCAGAGTTGTCCCAGTGCTCAGGACAGGCAGCGCTCCGGGACGGTGTGACTGGGAGGGGTTTACATTGTGAAGTTCACTGTGTCTGAGTTATTGATCAGAGTGAACACCCGCTCCTGTGGACACGTCTCACTGTGGAGTCTGTCACAGTCGGATTCCTCCACCTGTTGGTCAATAATTGGATCGATCTCCTGAACCAGTGGCCGCGGATCTACCGGCGTGTGTTGTTACCGAACTGAGGAATGAATCCATTAACGGAGCCGCTCTGCTGCCGGATCCTAAGTTGTCGCTGCCTTCCCTCTGGAACCCTCCTCGTCCCCATCAGATGCCGAGTTCCCAGAGCCCTGGTTAAACGCGGCCGGTCACGGTTAAGTCTGTGAAACCGGCCCCATCAGAGACTGTGAGCGGGGTTAACTGTAGACAGGACCATTCCGCCTATTGTAGCGGGCGGCTGCTCGTTCCCTCCCCGCCCTTTACCCCGCCCATTGCCTTATCTCCTCTCCCCTGAAGCAGGCAGGTCGGGCACAGTCGGAGCCGGGTCTGACATTGTTAACCCTGCAGCCGCGCACCGACTCCAACACTCCTGATCTCCAGCTGAAAGTGGAGCCGGTGTTCAGCCCCGGAGACCGTGTTCATTAATGCCCAGTGTCCGCTCCCCTTCTCTTTCCGCAGTGAATTTAGTGGCGATTGTGATCCTGTCCCGGGGAAAGTGCGGCCTCTCCACCTGCACCACTCGCTACCTGGTGGCCATGGCAGCGGCCGATCTACTCGCCCTGATCACCGAGGTCATTTTGTCTCGGATCCGATACCATTACTTTTATTGGAGTTTCCTGTCCATCACCCCTGTGTGCCGTGTTAACGCTGTACTGAGGTTTGCAGCTACAGACTGTTCTGTCTGGTTCACCGTCACTTTCACCTTTGATCGCTTTGTCGCCATTTGTTGCCAGAAGCTGAAAACTAAATATTGCACCGGGAAAACTGCGGCTGCGGTTCTCGCCACAGCCGGCGTTCTGCTGTGTCTGAAAAACGTTCCCCGCTACTTCACAAATGAACACTGGACAACCATCGACAATGTCCCGTGGGGCTGTTACACCGTGGACAGTCTTTACACTGACCCCGGGTGGGTGGCATTTGACTGGATCGACACGGTTTTAACTCCGCTCCTCCCTTTCGCTGTGATCCTGCTGCTCAACGCTCTGACAGTCCGGCACATTTTAGTGGCCAGTCGGGTCCGTCAGGGGCTGAGGGGTGAGAGCAAGGGGGAGAAGCGCAGTGACCCGGAGATGGAGAGCAGGAGGAGGTCTGTGGTTTTACTCTTCACCATCTCCGGCAGCTTCATCCTCCTGTGGATGACGCTGGTTGTAAACTTCGTCTATTATCAGATCACAGGGACTGGGAGTGATATGAATGATTCCCAATATATCTTTAACGCCGTCGGGGCTTTGCTGAGGAATCTCAGCTGCTGCACCAACACATTTATTTACGCGGCGACCCAGTCCAAGTTCAGGGAGCAGGTGAAGAGCGCGGTGAAATATCCGCTCACCTCAGCGCTGCGGCTCATTAATAAACCCGCGCCCTGAGCGCATCCCAGAGGGCGGCCGCAGTCTCTCCGCTCCGGGCTCCGGCTCCTCACATTCACCGCCGCATCTTCCAGCTGTCAGTCCCGGGCGGATGATCCCATCGCCGGCCCCGCTCCGGGACCCCCAGCCCCTCACATTCACCCAATCTCCCCCTTGCTCAAAGATGCAGATTAAGCAGGAAAAATAACACCATTGCCTGTCATATATATTGATCATTTTTAATGACAGTCCCTGATCATTGAAGTGTTTATTTCAGTTTCTACCCCCTCATGCTCACCCCCCCCCTCCACACTGGGGACCGGTCAGGGGTAGGGTTGGGTGGGCTCTCTCTCTCCTCTCTCTCCCTCTCCCCCTCTCTCTACCCCGCTCTTTCTCTCCCTCTCTCCCTCCCTCTCTCTCTCTCTCTCTCTCCTCTCTCTCTCACTCTCTCTCTCTCTCTCTCTCTCTCTCTCTCTCTCTCTCTCTCTCTCTTCCTCCTATCCTCCTATCTCTCTCACCCCTCTCTCTCTTCTCCCTCCCTCTCTCTCTCTCTCTCTCTCTCTCTCTCTCTCTCTCATCTCTCTCTCTCTCTCTCTCTCTCTCTTCCTCCTATCCTCCTATCTCTCTCACCCCTCTCTCTCTTCTCTCTCTCTCTCTCTCTCTCTCTCTTCCTCCTATCCTCCTATCTCTCTCACCCCTCTCTCTCTTCTCTCTCTCTCTCTCTCTCTCTCTCTCTCTCTCTCTCTCTCTCTCTCCTCTCTCTCTCTCTCTCTCTCATCTCTCTCCTCTCTCTCTCTCTCTCTCTCTCTCTCTCTCTCTTCCTCCTATCCTCCTATCTCTCTCACCCCTCTCTCTCTTCTCCCTCCCTCTCTCTCTCTCTCATCCACTTAATTTTCATAAATTTATAATAATAAACGATATTAATATTTGATACCCTGCCCCCCCCCATCCACTGTAACAAAATTAACAATATATTAAGCTAATATTTGTTATCCCCTCTCTCTCCCTCCCCTCTCCCCTCTCCCTCTCTCTCCTCTTTCTCTCCCCCTCCACTTTATAAGAAAACATTAAAAATAATAAATTAAACTTAACTAATATTTGATACCCCTCAAATATTAGGGGGGTATTAGGGGGAGCTCTTTCTCCCCGTCACTCTCCCTCTCCACCCTTTCTCTCTCTTTTTCTCCCTTTCCTCTCTCTCCCCTCTCTCTCACCCTCTCTCAATCTTTCTCTCACCCCTCTCTCTCTCCTCCCCTCTCTCTTTCCCCCTTTTTCCTCTCTCCCCTGTGTTAATCACAGTCAGTGAAAATGGCGAGCAGGAATTAATGCAGGAACTTTTTCAAATTGGAAGAGAGCTGAGAAATAGCAAATGGTGTTTCTTGCAGCACATTTCCCTCCTCCCTTTCTCTCTCCCTCCATCCTTACTGCTGTCCCCTCTTTGAGCTGTGACTCTCTCTCTATCCTCCCTATTCTCTCTCTCTCTGTGAACCTTTCAACCCCTTACCCTCCCTCCCCTCTCACTCTCACTCCATCTCTCCCTCAGTTTCTCTCTATCTATCTGGGCGGCTCGATTGTAATCATGTAGAGTAATGGGCGACATCAAGTGGACGTCAAGGGAACTGCAAACACGCGTGGCCTCCCTCACCAACGCCTTGTAAACTGATCTAACGCCCCCAACATCTGCACTTAATACCGTAACAAATGAAAGACATCGCGCCCAAACTTCACAGATATCCAACCTAAATGCCGCACGCTATCCACCGCCCACTTCCCCAGCTGATTAAAATCCCAACGTCATTCTTAATATGTATCTTGGCAATCTACATTCCACCTGCCTTAAATTGTATTTGTAAAGTTAGTAATCATTCCTTGCACCATCTGAATCAATTCGTTGATATAGATGACAGACAGCAATTGTTCCACCGCTGTGTCTGTCAATAGTCACGGACCTGCAGTCATAAAGTGTGGAATGGTTAATTCGGTTTGTAGATTCCATGAATCTGTTGTGACCTGCTGTGTGTTCAATGTAAACCAACATCTCCTGTTCCTTGTATCTACATTCTTTATCTCCATGGTGCGGAAGAGAATATAAATGTTGAGCAGGGACGTGCTATATTCAAACGACAGAAGTCAATAAATCACAACTAAACCACGAATTGGACGTTATATGGAAAATGCATTTTTCAGGGTCTCTGGGTTGTCACGCCTTTCATTGTCATTGGAGCTCTCTCCCTTAACTCAAGCCCAATGCAACCGAAGTAGCAGCTTCACCTGAAGACATCAACATCTTAGCAAAGCTGCAGGAAGCAGTTTCATTTGGATGAATTAATTGGCTGAAAGTGCCGTTGATATCCTGGTACGTTTCTGCATTCTGGTTGTAAAATATAAAAATGTGCGTTTTGCAGATCCATTCACTGCAGCCTATTTGTGAGATTTCGATAAACTATCCTGAGATCTTCACACGCTTGTAACATGTAGCACGGACCTGAGTTCGATATTGCTTCTTGCATCCTTAACCACTTGATCACACTTTACACTTTCTCATTGGTTTCCTTTAGTGAAACTGGCCTTTCACTGTCAGTTGTGGTCA
>NW_027602473.1:0-35037 GCF_053455715.1 Rhinoraja longicauda
GGAAGGGGTGGGGGGGGGAAGGGGGGAAGGGGGGAGTTGGAGGGAGGGGGGAGGGAGAGGGGAAGGGGGGAGGGAGGGGGACCTTCCCTTTTCCCAGTACCCCTCTTTCCCCGTTAGGCCCATCCCCTAGGGGTGGAGGGACGAGGGGAGGGAATGGGGGGAGGGGAGGGGGAAGGGGGGAAGGGGGGGAGGTGGGAAGGGGGGAGGTGGAGGGAGGGGGGAGGGGAGGGGGAAGGGGGGAGGGAGGGGGATCAGTTGCTTTTCGCAACAATGTAGCACCCATCTCACACGAGCATTGTGACGTCACAAGCTGAAGACCTTTTAAAAAAAAGGTTAAAAATAAAAAGATGTAAATTTGTAAAGAGTAGACATCCAATAGCAGCTGCTTGTCCATTGTGACGTCACACGCTGAAGGGGGGTCAGCTCGAGTTCATCTCACAGGGGCATTGTGACATCACAAGCTGAAGACTAAATCCGCACCGCAGCGCCCCCCTGAAAAGGGGGGGGGGGGGGCAGCGCTTTAAAACCTCTGTAACTTAAAAAACATGCGACTAAATCAAATGAAAATATCACGGCCGGTCGTTTGGGAGGTTGGCGATTAAGGCGGTGCGAAAACCGTTGCGCTACGGTTCACTGTTTTGCCGCAATCGCTGTTACACGCATACACAGGTCAAACCCCCCAAAAAAATATACACACGATCTGAGTTTTAATAGTATAATAGCACAAGTGTGCCCGTTGGGCCCGTCCTCGTAGGGTTTCCATTGTAACCGGGAGGGGAGTCAAGTCAAGTCAAGTCAATTTTATTTGTATAGCACATTTAAAAACAACCCACGTTGACCAAAGTGCTGTACATTTGATTAGGTTCCAATAGAAAAAAAAATGAAAACATACAGTAGCACGCAAACAGTTCACAGCGCCTCCTCAATGAGCCTCAAACGCTAGGGAGTAGAAATATGTTTTGAGCCTGGACTTAAAGGAGTCGATGGAGGGGGCAGTTCTGATCGGGAGAGGGATGCTGTTCCACAGTCTAGGAGCTGCAACCGCAAAAGCGCGGTCACCCCTGAGTTTAAGCCTAGACCGTGGGATAGTGAATAGCCCCAAGTCGGCCGATCTGAGGGACCTGGAGTTAGAGAGGGGGGTTAGAAGATTTTTGATGTAGGGGGGGGAGTGTCCATTTAGGGCTTTATACGTGAATAGGAGGAGCTTGAAGTTGATTCTGTACCGTACAGGGAGCCAGTGGAGAGAGGCCAGAATCGGGGTGATGTGGTCCCTTTTACGGGTACCCGTCAGGAGTCTCGCTGCGGCGTTTTGGACCAGTTGCAGGCGGGACAGGGAAGATTGGCTGATCCCAGTGTATAGGGAGTTGCAGTAGTCTAGGCGGGAGGAAATGAAAGCGTGAATGATTTTTTCTGTGTCGTCGAATTTGAGGAAAGGTTTGATTTTAGCTATGGTTCGAAGTTGGAAGAAGCTGGCTTTTACCACAGCGTTGACTTGCTTATCAAATTTTAATGCAGAGTCAAATATCATGCCGAGGTTTTTGACATGCGGTTTGACTAGGCAGGATAGGCTTCCAAGACTGCCTGTTATCAATTTGATGGAGTCGGGGGGGCCGAATAGGATGACCTCAGACTTGCTCTCATTTAATTGGAGGAAGTTCTGTGCCATCCAACATTTTATGTCCTCAAGGCAGTGTGAGAGGCTGTTTAAATTTGACTGGTTGTTGGGTTTCAGGGGGAGGTAAAGCTGAGTGTCATCGGCATAGCAGTGGAAAGAAATGCCGTGCCTTTGAATGATTTGGCCAAGGGGGAGCATGTATAGAGAAAAGAGAATGGGGCCTAGGATTGAGCCTTGTGGAACTCCGCAGGAGAGGCTAGCTGGAGCAGAGGAATAACTGCCTATGTTGATGGCGAAACTCCTATCTTTGAGGTACGAAGCGAACCAGCTCAGGGCAGTGCCATCAATGCCAACCGCGTACCGGAGACGGTCAATAAGGATGGTGTGGTCCACTGTATCGAATGCTGCGCTGAGGTCGAGAAGGAGCAGGATTGCACAGTCGCCGGTGTCGATGGCGAGAAGCAGGTCGTTGTGTACCTTCAACAAGGCAGACTCTGTGCTGTGGTGGGCTCTGAAACCTGACTGGAAACTTTCCAGGATGGTGTTTTGGTGCAGGTAGGGCACTAATTGGTTAAGGATTGCCTTTTCAAGGACTTTTGACAGGAATGGCAGTTTGGAAATGGGTCTGTAGTTGCTAGGCAAGGTGGGGTCTAGGTTAGGTTTTTTCAGTAGGGGCTGGACCACTGCGTGCTTGAAACTGGTTGGAACAGTGCCAGTGGCCAGAGAACTGTTGATAATAGAGAGGATGCTGGGACCAGCTATTGCAATGACATCCTTCAGAAGGGCAGTGGGGGCAGGATCAAGGGGGCAGGTTGCAGGTTTCATAGCGGAGATAAGCTTTGCAAGGGAGGATAGAGTGACGGGTTGGAAGCAGTCCAATTTAGATGAACAGACTAGTGAGACAGCTAGGTCACGGGTGGGAGGGGAAATGTTCATTCTAATATTCTCAACTTTGTTGGTGAAAAATTTAGCGAATTCTTCGCACTTAGCAGGGGACCCAACTAAGCTGGTACTGGGGGCGGGACATATGACAGAGGTAATTGTTCTAAATAGGACCTTGGAGTTATGAGAGTTTTTGGAAATAAGGTCGGAGAAGTATTGTGCTCTAGCAGACTTTACTGCTTCCTGGTATTTGAGAAGATTGTTTCTCAGAATTTCGAAGGAAATTTGAAGCTTGTCACATTTCCATCTCCTTTCTGATTTTCTGCACTCCCTTCTTAGGGCTTTGGTGGTGTCATTGAGCCACGGCCGACCTTTGGGCTTAGGCTTTTTCATTTTAAGGGGAGCGATAGAATCCAGGATGGAAGAGCAAGTGATATTAAATAAAGAGGCGAGATCCTCAGTGCTGAGATGGGGGGGAGAGGCCTCAATAGTGCAGATGTTGGGGGCAGCTGTGAGAGCCTCGGAGAATTTACTGGCAGTCAATGTATTTATGTCGCGGGAGTAGCGAACAGGGAGATGAGATTTTGCGGGAGATAAAGGCAGAGATGCGTCAAAAATGATAGCGCTGTGGTCCGATAGACAGGCTTCAGTAGTTTCAATGTTGTTGATTGGGAATCCGGACGATAACACTAGGTCGAGAGTATGGCCTAACTTGTGAGTGGGTCCCGTGGTGTGAAGAGTCAGATTGAAGGACTCAACCAGGTGCATAAATTCACTCACAAGAGGCTTAGTGGGACAGCAAACATGAATATTAAAGTCACCAAGAGTGGGGGTAGGGAAGGGGGAGGCTGGGAGGAGGGGATGGGGAGGGAGGGGGGAGGGGAGGGGAGAAGGGGGGAGGGGGGAGGGAGAGGGGAGGGAGGGTGGTAGGGGGAGGGGGAGGGAGGGGGAGGGGAGGGGGAGGGGAGGGGAGGGGGGAGGTAGAGGGGAGGGAGGGAGGGGGATAGGGGGGAGGGTGGAGGGAGGTGGAGGGGAGGGGGGAAGGGGGAAGGGGGAAGGGGGAAGGGTGGAGGGGTGGGGACCTCCCCTTTTCCCAGCACCCCTCTTTCCCCGTTGGGCCCGTCCTCGTAGGGTTTCCATTGTAACCGGGAGGAGGGGAGGGAGGGAAGGGGGAGGGAGTGAGGAGGGAGGTGAGGAGGGGAGGGGGAGGGACGTGGGGAGGGGAGGGGGGAAGGGGGGAGGGAGAGGGGAGGGAGGGGGGTAGGGGGGAGGGATGGGGGAGGGAGGGGGGAGGGAGGGGGAGGGAGGGGGAGGGGAGGGGGAGGGGAGGGGGGAAGGGGAGGGAGGGGGACCTCCCCTTTTCCCAGTACCCCACTTTCCCCGTTGGGCCCGTCCTCGTAGGGTTTCCATTGTAACCGGGAGGAGGGGAGGGAGGGAAGGGGGAGGGAGGGAGGATGGAGGTGTGTAGGGAGGAGTGGAGGGGGAGGGAGGGGAGGGTGGAAGGGGGAGGGAGAGGGAGAGGGGTAGGGGGGAGGGGGAGGGATGGGGGAGGGGAGGGGGGAAGGGTGAGGGAGGGGGACCTCCCCTTTTCCCAGTACCCCTCTTTCCCCGTTGGGCCCGTCCTCGTAGGGTTTCCATTGTAACCGGGAGGAGGGGAGGGAGGGAAGGGGGAGGGAGGGAGGAGGGAGGTGTGGAGGGAGGAGGGGAGGGGGAGGGAGGGGGGAGGGGAGGGGGGAGTAGAGGGGGGAAGGGGGGGTGGAGGAGGGAGAGGGGAGGGAGGGGGTAGGGGGGAGGGGGAGGGAGGGTGGAAGGGGGAGGGAGGGGGACCTCCCCTTTTCCCAGTACCCCTCTTTCCCCGTTGGGCCCGTCCCCGTAGGGTTTCCATTGTAAGCGGGAGGGGGGAGGGAGGGTGGAAGGGGGGGGAGGGGGAGAGGCATGGAAGGGTGGAGGGATTGGGGGAGGGAGGAATGGAGGGAAGGAGGGAGGGGGGGAGTTAGGGGGGAGGGTTGAGGGAGGTGGGGAGGGAGGGGGAGGGAGTTGGGGAGGGAGGGGGAGGAGGGGGGGAGGGAGTGGGGATGGAAGTGGGAAGGAGGGGGGAGGAAGGGGTTGAGGGGTGAAGGGGGACCTCCCCTTTTCCCAGTACCCCTCTTTCCCCCACCACCAAGCCCCCTCCGCAACGACCCCTGTTGTCCCCCTCCCCAGTCCCCATTCTCAGACCCCCCCCCATTCTCTCTCTCCCCCACACACACTCCAAGTGCTGTTTCGCAACACTTGCCCCGGTGGCCCACGAGCATAGAGGCCCCATGCTGATCTGTGTATCTTAAGTGACTTGCAATAAAAAAGACTACTTGGAAACAGTGCTGTTTAAAGTGCCGTTAAAAGTGCTGTTTAAGTGCTGTTTTTGCTACATTCGCGGTCACTTAGTGCTTCTCACGACCTTGAAAAAAAAGGTCAGAAAAAAAAATGTAAATTTAAAACCTCTGTAAAGATTAAACACCCAATAGCAGCTGCTTGTCCATTGTGACATCACACGCTGAAGGAGGGTCAGCTCGAGCTCATCTCACAGGGGCATTGTGACATCACACACTGAAGACTAAATCCGAACCGCAGCGCCCCCCTGAAAAGGGGGGGGGGCAGCGCTTTAAAACCTCTGTAACTTAAAAAACATACGACTAAATCAAATGAAAATATCACGGCCGGTCGTTTGGGAGGTTGGCGATTAAGGCGGTTCGAAAACCGTCGCGCTACGGTTCACCGTTTTGCCGCAATTGCTGTTACGCGCAAACATATCAAATATTCAGGTCAAACCCAAAAAATATATATGTACAAGATCTGAGTTTTAACAGTATAATATAGACTAGCACAAGTGTACCCGTTGGGCCCGTCCTCGTAGGGTTTCCATTGTAACCGGGAGGGGAGTGGGGGGGAGGGAAGGGGGAGGGAGGGAGGAGGGTGTGGAGGGGGAGGGGAGGGGGAGGGAGGGGGGAGGGGGGGAGGGGAGGTGGGAGGGGAGGGAGAAGGGGGGGAGGGAGAGGGGAGGGAGGGGGTAGGGGGAGAGGGAGGGGGGAGGGGAGGGGGAAGGGGAGAGAGGGGGTGAGGGGGAGGGAGGGGGAGGGAGGAGGGAGGGGAGGGGGAAGGGGGGAGGGAGGGGGACCTCCCCTTTTCCCAGTACCCCTCTTTCCCCGTTGGGCCGTCCTCGTAGGGTTTCCATTGTAACCGGGAGGAGGGGAGGGAGGGAAGGAGGAGGGAGGGAGGAGGGAGGTGTGGAGGGAGGAGGGGATGGGGAGGGGGAGGGGAGGGGGGGTGGGGGGGAAGGGTGGGGATGGGGGAGGGAGGGGGAGGGAGGGGGGAAGGGGGGATGGAGGGGGACCTCCCCTTTTCCCAGTACACCTCTTTCCCCGTTGGGCCCATCCTCGTAGGGTTTCCATTGTAACCGGGAGGCGGGGAGGGAGGGGGAGGGAGGGAGGAGAGGAGGGGGATGGAGGGGGGAAGGTGTGGGAGGGGAGGGGGAAGGGGGGAAGGGGGGAGTTGGAGGGAGGGGGAGGGAGAGGGGAAGGAGGGAGGGAGGGGGACCTCCCCTTTTCCCAGTACCCCTCTTCCCCGTTGGGCCCATCCCCGAGGGGTGAGGGAGGTGGGGAGGGATGGGGAGGGAGTTGGGGAGGAGAGGGGAGGGAGGGTGGTGGGGGGGAGGGGGGTGAGGGGGGAAGGGGGAGGGAGGGGGACCTCCCCTTTTCCCAGTACCCCTCTTTCCCCGTTGGGCCCGTCCTCGTAGGGTTTCCATTGTAACCGGGAGGGGAGTGGGGGGGAGGGAAGGGAGGAGGGAGGTGTGGAGGGGGGAGGGGAGGGGGAGAAAGGGGGGGAGGGTAGGGGGGAGGGGGGGAAGGGGGAGGGAGAGGGGAGGGAGGGGGAGGGGGGTAGGAGGGAGGGGGAAGGGGGGATGGAGGGGACCTCCCCTTTTCCCAGTACCCCCCTTTCCCCGTTGGGCCCATCCTCGTAGGGTTTCCATTGTAACCGGGAGGCGGGGAGGGAGGGGGGAGGGAGAGAGGAGTGGAGGGGGATGGAGGGGGGAAGGGGTGGGAGGGGAGGGGGAAGGGGGGAAGGGGGGAGTTGGAGGGAGGGGGAGGGAGAGGGGAACGGGGGAGGGAGGGGGACCTCCCCTTTTCCCAGTACCCCTCTTTCCCCGTTGGGCCCGTCCTCGTAGGGTTTCAATTGTAACCGGGAGGAGGGGAGGGAGGGAAGGGGGAGGGAGGGAGGAGGGAGGTGTGGAGGGAGGGGAGGGGGAGGGGAGGGGGGAAGGGGGGGAGTGAGGGGGGAGGGGGGAGGGAGGGGGCGGGGAGGGGGGAAGGGGGAGGGGGGAAGGGGGAGGGAGGCGAACCTCCCCTTTTCCCAGTACCCCTCTTTCCCCGTTGGGCCCGGCCTTGTAGGGTTTCCATTGTAACCAGGAGGGGAGTGGGGGGGGAAGGGAGGAGGGAGGTGTGGATGGGGGAGGGGGAGGGAGGGGGGAGGGGATGGGGGTGGGGTGAAGGTGTGGAGGGGGGATGGAGAGGGGAGGGAGGTGGTAGGGGGAGGGGGAGGGAGGGGGAAGGGGGGGAGGGAGGGGGACCTCCCCTTTTCCCAGTACCACTCTTTCCCCGTTGGGCCCGTCCCCGTAGGGTTTCCATTGTAACTGGGAGTCGGGGAGGGAGGGGGGAGGGAGGGAGGAGGGGAGGGAGATGGAGGGGGAGAGGGGAGGGGAGGGGGAAGGGAAGGAGGGGAGGGGGGAAGGGGGGAGTTGGAGGGAGGGGGGAGGGAGGGGGGGAGGGGAGGGGGAAGGGGGAGGGAGGGGTTGAGGGGGGTAGGGGGACCTCCCCTTTCTTTTTTCGAAACACTTGCCCCGGTGGCCCACGAGCATAGGGGCCCCATGCTGATCTGTGTATGTTAAATGACTTGCAATAAAAAACACAACTTTAAAAAACAATCAGCTGCCTTTCGCAACAATGTTGCAACCATCTCACACAATCATTGTGACGTCACCAGCTGAAGACCTTGGAAAAAAAAGGTTAAAAATAAAAAGATGTAAATTTGTAAAGAGCAGACACCCAATAGCAGCTGCTTGTCCATTGTGACATCACACGCTGAAGACTAAATCCGCACCGCAGCGCCCTCTATAGAAACTTCAATATGGGGGGGGGCAGCGCTTTAAAACCTCTGTAACTTTAAAAACATACGAACAAATTAAATGAAAATATAGCGGCCGGTCAGCCGGGAGGTTGGTGATCAAGGCGGTGCAAAAACCGTGGCGCCACGGTTTACCGTTTTGCCGGAATCACTGATATATACACAAATCCTGATACAAACCTACAAGATCTGAGTTTTAATAGTATACTAGCACGAGTGTGCCCGTTGGGCCCGTCCTCGTAGGGTTTCCATTGTAACCGGGAGGGGAGTGGGGAGTAGGGAAGGGGGAAGGATGGAGGAGGGGAGGGTGAGGGATGGGGGGAGGGGAGGGGGAAGGGGGGAGGGAGAGGGGAGTGAGGGGGGTAGGGGGAGGTGGAGGGAGGGGTAGGGGAGGGAGGGGGGAAGGGGGGGAGGGGGGAGGGAGTGGGGTAGGGGGGGAGGGGGAGGGAGGGGTGAGGGGAAGGGGGATGGAGGGGGACCTCCCCTTTTCCCAGTACCCCTCTTTCCCCGTTGTGCCTGTCCTCGTAGGGTTTCCATTGTAACCGGGAGGAGGGGAGGGAGGGAAGGGGAGGAGGGAGGTGTGCAGGGAGGAAGGGAGGGGGAGGGAGGGGGGAGGGGAGGGGAGGGGGAAGGGGGGACGGGGGATGGAGAAGGGAGGGAGGGGGGTAGGGAGGGAGGGGGAGGGAGGGGGACCTCCCCTTTTCCCAGTACCCCTCTTTCCCCGTTGGGCCCATCCTCGTAGGGTTTCCATTGTAACCGGGAGGAGGGGAGGGAGGGAAGGGGAGGGAGGGAGGAGGGAGGTGTGGAGGGAGGAGGGGAGGTAGGGAGGGGAGGGGGGAGGGGAGGGGGGAAGGGGGGAGGGAGAGGGGAGGCGGGGTAGGGGGGGAGGGAGTGGGGAGGGAGGGAGGGGGGAGGGGAGGGGGGAAGTGGGGAGGGAGGGGGACCTCCCCTTTTCCCAGTAGCCCTCTTTCCCCGTTGGGCCCGTCCTCGTAGGGTTTCCATTGTAACCGGGAGGAGGGGAGGCAGGGAAGGGAGGTAGGAGGGGAGGGGGAGGGAGGGGGGAGGGGAGGGGGGAGGGAAGGGGGAGGGGGAGGGAGAGGGGAGGGAGGGGGGTAGGGGGGGAGGGGGAGGGAGGGGGAGGGAGGGGGGAGGGGAGGGGGGAGGGGAGGGGGAGGGAGGTTGACCTCCCCTTTTCCAAGTACCCCTCTTTCCCCGTTGGGCCCGTCTTCGTAGGGTTTCCATTGTAACTGGGAGGGGAGTGGGGGGGGGTAAGGGGAGGGAGGGAGGAGGGAGGTGTGGAGGGGGAGGGGAGGGGGAGGGAGGGCGGGGGGAAGGGGGGAGGGGAGGGAGAGGGGTAGGGGGGGAGGGGGAGGGAGGGGGAGGGAGGGGGAGGGGAGGGGGCAAGTGGGGAGGGAGGGGGACCTCCCCTTTTCCCAGTAGCCCTCTTTCCCCGTTGGGCCCGTCCTCGTAGGGTTTCCATTGTAACCGGGAGGAGGGGAGGCAGGGAAGGGAGGGAGGGGGGGAGGGGTGGAGGGGAGGGGGGAAGGGGGGAGGGAGGGGAGGGAGGGTGGTAGGGGTGGTGGGGGAGTGAGGGGGGGAGGGGAGGGGGGAGGGGGACCTCCCCTTTTCCCAGTACCCCTCTTCCCCGTTGGGCCCGTCTTCGTAGGGTTTCCATTGTAACCGGTAGGGGATTGGGGGGGGTAAGGGGAGGGAGGGAGGAGGGAGGTGTGGAGGGTGAGGGAGGGGGGAGGGGAGGGGGGAGGGGAGGGAGAGGGGTAAGGGGGAGGGGGAGGGAGGGGGAGGGAGGGGGAGGGAGGGGGAGGGAGGGGGGAGGGGAGGGGGAAGGGAGAGGGGGAGGGAGGGATGTAGGGGACGGGGGGGAGTTAGGGGGGAGGGGTGAGGGAGGGTGGAGGGAGTTGGGGAGGGAGGAGGAGTTTTAGGAGGGAGTGGGGGTGGAGGTGGGAAGGAGGGGGGAGGAAGGGGTCGAGGGGGGAAGGGGGACCTCCCCTTTTCCCAGTACCCCTCTTTCCCCCCACCACCAAGCCCCCTCCGCAACGATCTCTCTCCCCCAGACACACTCTCAGTGTCTTTTCACAAAATTTCCGGTCACTAAGCTTCCGGTCTTAAGCTCAGGGGTGACCGAGCTTTTGCGGTTGCAGCTCCTAGACTGTGGAACAGCATCCCTCTCCCCATCAGAACTGCCCCCTCCATCCACTCCTTTAAGTCCAGGCTCAAAACCTATTTCTACTCCCTCGCGTTTGAGGCTCATTGAGGAGGTGCTGTGAACTGTTTGCGTGCCACTGTATGTTTCATTTTTTTCCTTAGTACCTAATCAGATGTACAGCACTTTGGTCAACGTGGGTTGTTTTTAAATGTGCTATACAAATAAAATTGACTTGACTTGACCAAGTGCTTCTCATAAAAAAATGTAAATTTGTAAAGAGTAGACACCCAATAGCAGCTGCTTGTCCATTGTGACGTCACACGCTTTTCGCAACAATGTTGCACCCATCTCACAGGGGCATTGTGACATCACAAGCTGAAGACCTTCAATAAATCCGCACCACAGCGCCCTCTATAAATTAGGGGGGGGGGGGGGAGCGCTTTAAACCTCTGTAACTTAAAAAACATGCGACCGAATTAAATAAAAAATAATTTTCCAGCAGATAACCGCGTGGTGATTAAGGTGGTGCAAAAACGTGGCGCTACGGTTCACCGTTTTGACGAAATCAGAGAAACCGTTGTTACGTGCATACCAGGTCAAACCCCAAAAAAATACACAAGATCTGAGTTTTAATAGTATATAGATAGACTAGCACAAGTGTGCCCGTTGGGCCCGTCCTCGTAGGGTTTCCATTGTAACCGGGAGGGGAGTGGGGGGAGGGTAGGGGGAGGGAGGGAGGAGGGGAGGGGGAGGGAGGGGGGGGAGGGGAGGGGGGAGGGGAGGGGGAAGGCGGGGAGGGGGGGGGAAGGAGAGGGGAGGGAGGGGGAAGGGGGAGGAGGAGGGAGGGGGGAGGGGAGGGGGGAGGGAGGGGGGAGGGAGGGGGGAGGGAGGGGGGAAGGAGGGGGACCTCCCCTTTTCCCAGTACCCCGCTTTCCCCGTTGGGCCCGTCCTCGTAGGGTTTCCATTGTAACCGGGAGGATGGGAGGGAGGGAAGGGGGAGGGAGGGAGGAGGGAGGTGTGGAGGGAGGAGGGGAGGGGGAGGGAGGGTGGGAGGGGAGGGTGGAGTGGAGGGTGGAGTGGAGGGGGGAAGGGGGGTAGGGGGGAAGGGGAGGGAGGGGGAGGGAGGGAGGAGGGGAGGTGTGGAGGGAGGAGGGGAGGGAGGGGGGAGGGAGAGGGGAGGGAGGGGGGTAGAGGTGGAGGGGAGGGAGGGGGACCTCCCCTTTTCCCAGTACCCCTCTTTCCCCGTTGGGCCCGTCCTCGTAGTGTTTCCATTGTAACCGGGAGGGGGGGAGGGAGGGAGGTGGGAGGTGTGGAGGGAGGAGGGGAGGGGGAGGGAGGGGGGGAGGGATGGGGGGAAGGGGAGGTGGGAAGGGGGGAGGGAAGGGGGGAGGGGGTAGGGGGGAGGGGAGGGAGGGGGATCTCCCCTTTTCCCAGTACCCCTCTTTCCCCGTTGGGCCCATCCTCGTAGGGTTTCCATTGTAACCGGGAGGGGAGTGGGGGGGAGGGAAGGGGGAGGGAGGAGGGAGGTGTGGAGGGGTAGGTGAGGGGGGAAGGGAGGAGGGAAGGGGGGAGGGAGGGGGTAGTGGGTGAGGGGGGAGGGATGGGGACCTCCCCTTTTCCCAGTACCCCTCTTTCCCCGTTGGGCCCGTCCTCGTAGGGTTTCCACTGTAACCGGGAGGAGGGGAGGGAGGGAAGGGGGAGGGAGGGAGGAGGGAGGTGTGGAGGGAGGAGGGGAGGGGAGGGAGGGGGAGGGGAGGGAGGGGGAAGGGGGGGAGGGGGAGGGAGGGGAGGGGGGAGGGGAGGGGGAAGGGGGGAGGGAGGGGGACCGCCCCTTTTCCCAGTACCCCTCTTTCCCCGTTGGGCCCGTCCTCGTAGGGTTTCCATTGTAACCGGGAGGAGGGGAGGGAGGGAAGGGGGAGGGAGGGAGGAGGGAGGTGTGGAGGGATGAGGGGAGGGGAGGGAGGGGGAGGGGAGGGAGGGGGAAGGGGGGAGGGGGAGGGAGGGGAGGGGGGGAGGGGAGGGGGAAGGGGGGAGGGAGGGGGACCTCCCCTTTTCCCAGTACCCCTCTTTCCCCGTTGGGCCCGTCCCCGTAGGGTTTCCATTGTAACCAGAAAGGGGGGAGGGAGGATAGAAGGAGGGGGGAGGGGGAGAGGGATGGAAGGGTGGAGGGAGGGGGGGAGGGATGGAGGGAAGGAGGGAGGGGGGGAGTTAGGGGAGGAGGGGTGAGGGAGGTGGGGAGGGAGTTGGGGAGGAGGGGGGAGGGAGGGTGGAAGGAGGGGGGAGGGGGAGAGGGATGGAAGGGTGGAGGGAGTGGGGGAGGGATGGAGGGAAGGAGGGAGGGGGGAGTTAGGGGAGGAGGGGTGAGGGAGGTGGGGAGGGAGTTGGGGAGGAGGGGGGGAGGAAGGAGGGGGGAGGGGGAGAGGGATGGAAGGGTGGAGGGAGGGATGGAGGGAAGGAGGGAGGGAGGAGTTAGGGGCGGAGGGGTGAGGGAGGTGGGGAGGGAGTTGGGGAGGAGGGGGGAAGGAGTGGGGAGGAAGGGGTTGAGGGGGGAAGGGGGGAGGGGAATAGGGGCCCCATGCTGATCTGTGTATGTTAAGTGACTTGCACAACTTTAAAAAACTGGCAGTTGCTTTTCGCAACAATGTTGCAACCATTTCACACAAGCATTGTGACGTCACAAGCTGAAGACCTTGAAAAAAAAGGTCAGAATTTTTTTTATGTACATTTAAAACCTCTGTAAAGAGTAAACACCCAATAGCAGCTGCTTGTCCATCGCGAGCTGATCTCTCATTGGTGCACGGGTGCCATTGTGACGTCACACGCTGAAGCCCCTTCAAGAAAAGGGTTAGAAATGAAAAATTTAAACTTTAATATCTCTCTAGCTTTAAAAAGGTTGCTTCAATTTGAATGAAAGTACTTACAATAGTTGCCCAGGTTAATGGTGAATATGGTGGTACAAAAATCGTAGCGCTTTGGTGTACCGTCTTGGAGGAGTAGGGTTTGTAAGTTAAGCGTCAAGCAAAGACACTTCGGAATCTTCCGTACATACACACGGAATGTTGTCATACATACATACGAACGCAGAGTTTTAGTAGTATACTAGCACGAGTGTGCCCGTTGGGCCCGTCCTCGTAGGGTTTCCATTGTAACCGGGAGGGGAGTGGGAGGTAGGGAAGGGGGAGGGAGGGAGGAGGGGAGGGGGAGGGATGGGGGGAGGGGGGGAAGGGGGGGATGGGGAGGGAGAGGGGAGGGAGGGGGTTAGGGGGGAGGGGGAGGGAGGGTTAGGGGGAGGGGGAGGGAGGGGTAGGGGAGGGGGGAGGGTAGGGGAGGGGGAGGGAGAGGGAAGGGAGGGGGGTAAGGGGGAGGGGGGAGGGAGGGGGACCTCCCCTTTTCCCAGTACCCCTCTTTCCCCGTTGGGCCCGTCCTCGTAGGGTTTCCATTGTAACCGGGAGGAGGGGAGGGAGGGAGGAGGGAGGAGGGAGGTGTGGAGGGAGGAGGGGAGGGGGAGGGAGGGGAGGAAGGGGGAGGGAGGGAGGGAGAAAGGAGGGAGGGGGTAGGGGGGAGGGAGGGGGGAAGGGTGAGGGAGGGGGACCTCCCCTTTTCCCAGTAACCCTCTTTCCCCGTTGGGCCCGTCCTCGTAGGTTTCCATTGTAACCGGGAGGAGGGGAGGGAGGGAAGGGGGAGGGAGGGAGGAGGGAGGTGTGGAGGGAGGAAGGGAGGGGAGGGAGGGGGGAGGGGAGGGAGGGGGGTAAGGGGGAGGGAGGGGAGGGGGGGAGGGGGAAGGGGGAGGGAGGGGGACCTCCCCTTTTCCCAGTACCCCTCTTTCCCCGTTGGGCCCGTCCTCGTAGGGTTTCAATTGTAACGGGGAGGGGGGGAGGGAGGGTGGAAGGAGGGGGGAGGGGGAGAGGGATGGAAGAGTGGAGGGAGGGGGGAGGGATTGGGGGAGGGAGGGATGGAGGGAAGGAGGGAGGGGGGGAGTTAGGGGGGAGGGAGGGGGGAGGGAGTTGGGGAGGGAGGGGGAGGACGGGGGGAGGGAGTGGGGATGGAGGTGGGAAGGAGGGGGGATGAAGTGGTTGAGGGGGGAAGGGGGACCTCCCCTTTTCCCAGTACCCCTCTTTCCCCGTTGGGCCCGTCCTCATAGGATTTCCATTGTAACCGGGAGGGGGGAGAGAGGGAAGGGTGGAGGGAGGGGGAGGGAGTGGGGGAGGGTGGGATGGAGGGAAGGAGGGAGGGGGGGAGTTAGGGGCTGAGTGGTGATGGAGGTTGGGATTGAGGGGGGAGGGAGGGGGGAGGGAGTGGGGATGGAGGTGGGAAGGAGGGGGGAGGAAGGGGTTGAGGGGGGAAGTGGGACCTCCCCTTTTCCCAGTACCCCTCTTTCCCCCACCACCAAGCCCCCTCCGCAACGACCCCTGTTGTCCCCCTCCCCAGTCCCCATTCTCAGACCCCCCCCCCATTCTCTCTCTCCCCAGACACACTCTCAGTGCTTTTTTCGAAACACTTGCCCCGGTGGCCCACGAGCATAGGGGCCCAATGCTGATCTGTGTATGTTAAGTGACTTGCATTAAAAAAAATACTTTAAAAAAAGATAAGTGCTTTTTAAGTGCTTGTTTTGAAACATTCGCGGTCACATAGTGCTTCTCACTGCGATCTGTTAGTGGTGCTTTTCGAAACAATGTAGCACCCATCTCAAACAAGCATTGGGAGGATGGGAGGGAGGGAAGGGGAGGAGGGAAGTGTGGAGGGAGGAGGGGAGGGAGGGGGGGAAGGGGAGGGGGGGGAAGGGGGGGAAGGGGGAGGGAGAGGGGAGGGAGGGGATGGGGAAGGGGGGAGGGAGGGGGACCTCCCCTTTTCCCAGTACCCCTCTTTCCCCGTTGGGCCCGTCCTCATAGGATTTCCATTGTAACCGGGAGGGGGGAGAGAGGGAAGGGTGGAGGGAGGGGGAGGGAGTGGGGGAGGGTGGGATGGAGGGAAGGAGGGAGGGGGGGAGTTAGGGGCTGAGTGGTGATGGAGGTTGGGATTGAGGGGGGAGGGAGGGGGGAGGGAGTGGGGATGGAGGTGGGAAGGAGGGGGGAGGAAGGGGTTGAGGGGGGAAGTGGGACCTCCCCTTTTCCCAGTACCCCTCTTTCCCCCACCACCAAGCCCCCTCCGCAACGACCGGGGGGGAAGGGGAGGGGGGGGGAAGGGGGGGAAGGGGGAGGGAGAGGGGAGGGAGGGGATGGGGAAGGGGGGAGGGAGGGGGACCTCCCCTTTTCCCAGTACCCCTCTTTCCCCGTTGGGCCCGTCCTCGTAGGGTTTCCATTGTAACCGGGAGGAGGGGAGGGAGGGAAGGGGGAGGGAGGGAGGAGGGAGGTGTGGAGGGAGGAGGGGAGGGGGAGGGAGGGGTGGAGGGGAGGGGGGAGGGGGGGAGGGGGAGGGAGAGGGGTAGGGTGAGGGGGGAGGGGAGGGGGGAAGGGGAGGGGGGAAGGGGAGGTAGGGGGACCTCCCCTTTTCCCAGTACCCCTCCTTCCCCGTTGGGCCCGTCCCCGTAGGGTTTCCATTGTAACCAGAAGGGGGGGGAGGGAGGGTGGAAGGAGGGAGGAGGGGGAAAGGGATGGAAGGGTGGAGGGAGGGGGGGAGGGATGGAGGGAAGGAGGGAGGGGGGGAGTTAGGGGAGGAGGGGTGAGGGAGGTGCGGAGTGAGTTGGGGAGGAGGGGGGAGGGAGTGGGGATGGAGGTGGGAAGGTGTGGGGAGGAAGGGGTTGAGGGGGGAAGGGGGGGGGAGGGAGGGAATAGGTGCCCCATGCTGATCTGTGTATGTTAAGTGACTTGCACAACTTTAAAAAACTGGCAGTTGCTTTTCGCAACAATGTTGCAACCATCTCACACAAGCATTGTGACGTCACAAGCTGAAGACCTTGAAAAAAAAGGTCAGAAAAAAAATTATGTAAATTTAAAACCTCTGTAAAGAGTAAACACCCAATAGCAGCCGCTTGTCCATCGCGAGCTGATCTCCCATTGGTGCACGGGTGCCATTGTGACGTCACGCGCTGAAGCCCCTTCAAGAAAAGGGTTAGAAATGAAAAATTTAAACTTTAATATCTCTCTAGCTTTAAAAAGGTAGCTTCAATTTAAATGAAAGTACTTACAATAGTTGCCCAGGTTAATGGTGAATATGGCGGTACAAAAATCGTAGCGCTTTGGTGTACCGTCTGGGAGGAGTAGGGTTTGTAAGTTAACCGTCAAGCAAAGACACTTCGGAATCTTCCGTACATACACACGGAATGTTTGCGTACATACACACGAACGTCAGAGTTTTAGTAGTATACTAGACCGAGTGGGCCCGTTGGGCCCGTCCTCGTAGGGTTTCCATTGTAACCGGGATGGGAGGAAAGGGGGAGGGTTGGGGGAGGGAAGGGGAGGGAGGAGGGGAGGGAGGGGGGGAGGGGAGGGGAGGAGGGGGGAGGGAGAGGGGAGGGAGGGGGTAGGGGGGAGGGAGAGGGGAGGGAGGGGGGTAGGGGGGAGGGAGGGGGAGAGGGGGGATGGAGGGGGAGGGGAGGGGGGAAGGGAGGAGGGAAAGGGGGGAGGGAGAGGGGAGGGAGGTGGGTAGGGGGGAGGGAGGGAGGGGGACCTCCCCTTTTCCCAGTACCCCTCTTTCCCCGTTGGGCCCGTCCTCGTAGGGTTTCCATTGTAACCGGGAGGAGGGGAGGGCGGGAAGGGGGAGGGAGGGAGGAGGGAGGTGTGGAGGGAGGAGGGGAGGGAGGGGGGAGGGGAGGGAGGGGGGTAGGGGGGAGGGGGAGGGAGAGGGGAGGGGGGAGGGGAAGGGGGGAGGGAGGGGGACCTCCCCTTTTCCCAGTACTCCTCTTTCCCCGTTGGGCCCGTCCTCGTAGGGTTTCAATTGTAACCGGGAGGGGGGGAGGGAGGGTGGAAGGAGGGGGGAGAGGGATGGAAGGGTGGAGGGAGGGGGGGAGGGATTGGGGAGGGAGGGAAGGAGGGAGGGGGGAGTTATGGGGGAGGGGGAGGGAGTTGGGGAGGGAGGGGGAGGAGGGGGGGAGGGAGTGGGGATGGAGGTGGGAAGGACGGGGGATGAAGGGGTTGAGGGGGGAAGGGGGACCTCCCCTTTTCCCAGTACCCCTCTTTCCCCGTTGGGCCTGTCCTCATAGGGTTTCCATTGTAACCGGGAGGGGGGGAGGGAGGGAGGTGGGGAGGGAGGGAGGAGGGAGGTGTGGAGGGAGGAGGGGAGGGGGAGGGAGGTGGGGAGGGGAGGGGGGAAGGGGAGGGGGGAAGGGGGTAGGGGGAGGGGAGGGAGGGGGATCTCCCCTTTTCCCAGTACCCCTCTTTCCCCGTTGGGCTCGTCCCCGTAGGGTTTCCATTGTAACCGGGAGGGGGGGAGGGAGGGTGGAAGGAGGTGGGAGGGGGAGAGGGATGGAAGGGTGGAGGGAGGGGGCAGGGTGTGGGGGAGGGTGGGATGGAGGGAAGGAGGGAGGGGGGGAGTTAGGGGCTGAGTGGTGATGGAGGTTGGGATTGAGGGGGGAGGAAGGGGGGGAGCGAGTGGGGATGGAGGTGGGAAGGAGGGGGGAGGAAGGGGTTGAGGGGGGAAGTGGAACCTCCCCTTTTCCCAGTACCCCTCTTTCCCCCACCACCAAGCCCCCTCCGCAACGACCCCTGTTGTCCCCCTCCCCAGTCCCCATTCTCAGACCCCCCCTCCCCATTCTCTCTCTCCCCCAGACACACTCTCAGTGCTTTTTTCGAAACACTTGCCCCGGTGGCCCACGAGCATAGGGGCCCAATGCTGATCTGTGTATGTTAAGTGACTTGCAATAAAAAAAAATATTTAAAAAAAGATAAGTGCTTTTTAAGTGCTTGTTTTGAAACATTCGCGGTCACATAGTGCTTCTCACTGCGATCTGTTAGTGGTGCTTTTCGAAACAATGTAGCACCCATCTCAAACAAGCATTGGGAGGATGGGAGGGAGGGAAGGGGAGGGAGGGAGGCGAGAGGTGTGGAGGGAGGGGGGAAGGGGAGGGGAACGGGGGGAAGGGGGAGGGAGAGGGGAGGGAGGGGGGATGGGATGGGGAAGGGATGGGGGAAGGGGGGAGGGGGGGAGGGAGGGGGACCTCCCCTTTTCCCAGTACCCCTCTTTCCCCGTTGGGCCCGTCCTCGTAGGGTTTCCATTGTAACTGGGAGGAGGGGAGGGAGGGAGGAGGGAGGTGTGGAGGGAGGAGGGGAGGGGGGAGGGGAGGGGGGAAGGGGGAGGGAGAGGGTTAGGGGGGAGGGGGAGGGGGGAGGGGAGGGGGGAAGGGGAGGGAGGGGGACCTCCCCTTTTCCCAGTACCCCTCTTTCCCCGTTGGGCCCGTCCCCGTAGGGTTTCCTTTGTAACCAGAAGGGGTGGAGGGAGGGTGGAAGGAGGGGGGAGGGGGAGAGGGATGGAAGGGTGGAGGAAGGGGGGGGAGGATGGAGGGAAGGAGGGAGGGGGGGAGTTAGGGGAGGAGGGGTGAGGGAGGTGGGGAGGGAGTTGGGGAGGAGGTGGGAGGGAGTGGGGATGGAGCTGGGAAGGAGTGGGGAGGAAGGGGTTGAGGGGGGAAGGGGGGGAGGGAGGGAATAGGGGCCCCATGCTGATCTGTGTATGTTAAGTGACTTGCACAACTTTAAAAAACTGGCAGTTGCTTTCCGCAACAATGTTGCAACAATCTCACAGAAGCATTGTGACGTCACAAGCTGAAGATGTAAATTTAAAACCGAGCTGATCTCTCATTGGTGCACGGGTGCCATTGTGACATCACGCGCTGAAGCCCCTTCAAGAAAAGGGTTAGAAATGAAAATTTAAACTTTAATATCTCTCTAGCTTTAAAAAGGTAGCTTCAATTTGAACGAAGGTACTTACAATAGTTGCCCACGTTAATGGTGAATATGGCGGTACAAAAATCGTAGCGCTTTGGTGTACCGTCTGGGAGGAGTAGGGTTTGTAAGTTATGGACAGAAACTCTTCGGAATCTTCCGTACATACACATATACATCCATACATACGGAATGTTGGACCGCAGAGTTTTAGTAGTATATAGATAGACTAGCACGAGTGTGCCCGTTGGGCCCGTCCTCGTAGGGTTTCCATTGTAACCGGGAGGGGAGGGAAGGGGGAGGGTTGGGGGAGGGAAGGGGGAGGGAGGAGGGGAGGGAGGGGGGGAGGGGAGGGGGGGAGGGGGGAGGGAGAGGGGAGGGAGGGGGTAGGGGGGAGGGAGGGGGGAGAGGGGGGGATGGGAGGGGGTAGGGGAGGGGGGAAGGGAGGAGGGAAGGGGGGGAGGGAGAGGGGAGGGAGGTGGGTAGGGGGGAGGGAGGGAGGGAGGGGGACCTCCCCATTTCCCAGTACCCCTCTTTCCCCGTTGGGCCCGTCCTCGTAGGGTTTCCATTGTAACCGGGAGGAGGGGAGGGAGGGAAGGGGGAGGGAGGGAGGAGGGAGGTGTGGAGGGAGGACGGGAGGGGAGGGACGGGGAGGGGAGGGAGGGGGTAGGGGGGAGGGGGAGGGAGGGGGAGGGAAAGGAGAGGGGGGAGGGGAGGGGGAAGGGGGGAGGGAGGGGGACCTCCCCTTTTCCCAGTACTCCTCTTTCCCCGTTGGGCCCGTCCTCGTAGGGTTTCAATTGTAACCGGGAGGGGGGAGGGAGGGTGGAAGGAGGGGGGAGAGGGCTGGAAGGGTGGAGGGAGGGGGGAGGGATTGGGGAGGGAGGGATGGAGGGAAGGAGGGAGGGGGGAGTTAGGGGGGAGGGGGGAGGGAGGGGGAGGGAGTTGGGGAGGGAGGGGGAGGAGGGGGGAGGGAGGTCGGAAGGAGGGGGGATGAAGGGGTTGAGGGGGGAAGGGGGACCTCCACTTTTCCCAGTACCCCTCTTTCCCCGTTGGGCCCGTCCTCATAGGGTTTCCATTGTAACCGGGAGGGGGGAGGGAGGGAGGAGGGAGGTGTGGAGGGAGGTGTGGAGGGAGGAGGGGAGGGGGAGGGAGGGGGGAGGGGAGGGGGGAAGGGGAGGGGGAAGGGGGGAGGGGGTAGGGGGAGGGGAGGGAGGGGGATCTCCCCTTTTTCCAGTACCCCTCTTTCCCCGTTGGGCCCGTCCCCGTAGGGTTTCCATTGTAACCGGGAGGGGGGGAGGGAGGGTGGAAGGAGGGGGGAGGGGGAGAGGGATGGAAGGGTGGAGGGAGGGGGGAGGGAGTGGGGGAGGGTGGGATGGAGGGAAGGAGGGAGGGGGGGAGTTAGGGGCTGAGTGGTGATGGAGGTTGGGATTGAGGGGGGAGGGAGGGGGGGAGCGAGTAGGGATGGAGGTGGGAAGGAGGGGGGAGGAAGGGGTTGAGGGGGGAAGTGGGACCTCCCCTTTTCCCAGTACCCCTCTTTCTCCCACCACCAAGCCCCCTCCGCAACGACCCCTGTTGTCCCCCTCCCCAGTCCCCATTCTCAGACCCCCCCCCATTCTCTCTCTCCCCCAGACACACTCTCAGTGCTTTTTTCGAAACACTTGCCCTGGTGGCCCACGAGCATAGGGGCCCAATGCTGATCTGTGTATGTTAAGTGACTTGCAATAAAAAAAAATACTTTAAAAAAAGATAAGTGCTTTTTAAGTGCTTGTTTTGAAACATTAGCGGTCACATAGTGCTTCTCACTGCGATCTGTTAGTGGTGCTTTTCGAAACAATGTAGCACCCATCTCAAACAAGCATTGGGAGGATGGGAGGGAGGGAAGTGGAGGGAGGGAGGAGAGAGGTGTGGAGGGAGGAGGGGAGGGAGGGGGGAAGGGGAGGGGTAACGGGGGGAAGGGGGAGGGAGAGGGGAGGGAGGGGGGATGGGATGGGGGAAGGGGGGAGGGAGGGGGACCTCCCCTTTTCCCAGTACCCCTCTTTCCCCGTTGGGCCCGTCCTCGTAGGGTTTCCATTGTAACCGGGAGGAGGGGAGGGAGGGAGGAGGGAGGTGTGGAGGGAGGAGGGGAGGGGGGGAGGGGAGGGGGGAAGGGGGAGGGAGAGGGTTAGGGGGGAGGGGGAGGGGGGAGGGGAGGGGGGAAGGGGAGGGAGGGGGACCTCCCCTTTTCCCAGTACCCCTCTTTCCCCGTTGGACCCGTCCCCGTAGGGTTTCCTTTGTAACCAGAAGGGGGGGAGGGAGGGTGGAAGGAGGGGGGAGGGGGAGAGGGATGGAAGGGTGGAGGGAGGGGGGGAGGGATGGAGGGAAAGAGGGAGGGGGGAGTTAGGGGAGGAGGGGTGAGGGAGGTGGGGAGGGAGTTGGGGAGGAGGGGGGGAGGGAGTGGGGATGGAGGTGGGAAGGAGTGGGGAGGAAGGGGTTGAGGGGGGAAGGGGGGAGGGAGGGAATAGGGGCCCCATGCTGATCTGTGTATGTTAAGTGACTTGCACAACTTTAAAAAACTGGCAGTTGCTTTTCGCAACAATGTTGCAACCATCTCACACAAGCATTGTGACGTCACAAGCTGAAGACCTTGGAAAAAAAAGGTCAGAAAAAAAATTATGTAAATTTAAAACCGAGCTGATCTCTCATTGGTGCACGGGTGCCATTGTGACATCACGCGCTGAAGCCCCTTCAAGAAAAGGGTTAGAAATGAAAATTTAAACTTTAATATCTCTCTAGCTTTAAAAAGGTAGCTTCAATTTGAACGAAAGTACTTACAATAGTTGCCCAGGTTAATGGTGAATACGGCGGTACAAAAATCGTAGCGCTTTGGTGTACCGTCTTGGAGGAGTAGGGTTTGTAAGTTAAGCGTCAAGCAAAGACACTTCGGAATCTTCCGTACATACACACGGAATCTTCCGTATATACATACGAACGCAGAGTTTTAGTAGTATACTAGCACGAGTGTGCCCGTTGGGCCCGTCCTCGTAGGGTTTCCATTGTAACCGGGAGGGGAGGAAAGGGGGAGGGTTGGGGGAGGGAAGGGGGAGGGAGATGGGGAGGGAGGGGGGAGGGGATGGGGGGAGGGGGAGGGAGAGGGGAGGGAGGGGGGTAGGGGGGAGGGAGGGGGGAGAGGGGGGATGGGAGGGGGAGGGGAGGGGGGAAGGGAGGAGGGAAGGGGGGGAGGGAGAGGGGAGGGAGGTGGGTAGGGGGGAGGGAGGGAGGGGGACCTCCCCTTTTCCCAGTACCCCACTTTCCCCGTTGGGCCCGTCCTCGTAGGGTTTCCATTGTAACCGGGAGGAGGGGAGGGAGGGAGGGGGAGGGAGGTGTGGAAGGAGGAGGGGAGGGGAGGGAGGGGGAGGGGAGGGAGGGGGTAGGGGGGAGGGGGAGGGAGGGGGAGGGAGAGGGGAGGGGGGAGGGGAGGGGGAAGGGGGGAGGGAGGGGGACCTCCCCTTTTCCCAGTACTCCTCTTTCCCCGTTGGGCCCGTCCTCGTAGGGTTTCAATTGTAACCGGGAGGGGGGGAGGGAGGGTGGAAGGAGGGGGGAGAGGGATGGAAGGGTGGAGGGAGGGGGGGAGGGATTGGGGAGGAGGGATGGAGGGAAGGAGGGAGGGGGGAGTTAGTGGGGAGGGGGGAGGGAGGGGGGAGGGAGTTGGGGAGGGAGGGGGAGGAGGGGGGGAGGGAGGTGGGAAGGAGGGGGGATGAAGGGGTTGAGGGGGGAAGGGGACCTCCACTTTTCCCAGTAACCCTCTTTCCCCGTTGGGCCCGTCCTCATAGTGTTTCCATTGTAACCGGGAGGGGGGAGGGAGGGAGGTGTGGAGGGAGGAGGGGAGGGGGAGGGAGGGGGGGAGGGGAGGGGGGAAGGGGAGGGGGAAGGGGGGGGTAGGGGGGAGGGGAGGGAGGGGGATCTCCCCTTTTCCCAGTACCCCTCTTTCCCCGTTGGGCCCGTCCCCGTAGGGTTTCCATTGTAACCGAGAGGGGGGGAGGGAGGGTGGAAGGAGGGGGGAGGGGGAGAGGGATGGAAGGGTGGAGGGAGGGGGGAGGGAGTGGGGGAGGGTGGGATGGAGGGAAGGAGGGAGGGGGGGAGTTAGGGGCTGAGTGGTGATGGAGGTTGGGATTGAGGGGGGAGGGAGGGGGGGAGCGAGTGGGGATGGAGGTGGGAAGGAGGGGGGAGGAAGGGGTTGAGGGGGGAAGTGGGACCTCCCCTTTTCCCAGTACCCCTCTTTCCCCCACCACCAAGCCCCCTCCGCAACGACCCCTGTTTTCCCCCTCCCCAGTCCCCATTCTCGGACCCCCCCCCATTCTCTCTCTCCCCCAGACACACTCTCAGTGCTTTTTTCGAAACACTTGCCCCGGTGGCCCACGAGCATAGGGGCCCAATGCTGATCTGTGTATGTTAAGTGACTTGCAATAAAAAAAAATACTTTAAAAAAAGATAAGTGCTTTTTAAGTGCTTGTTTTGAAACATTCGCGGTCACATAGTGCTTCTCACTGCGATCTGTTAGTGGAGCTTTTCGAAACAATGTAGCACCCATCTCAAACAAGCATTGGGAGGATGGGAGGGAGGGAAGGGGAGGGAGGGAGGAGAGAGGTGTGGAGGGAGGGGGGAAGGGGAGGGGGGAACGGGGGAGGGAGAGGGGAGGGAGGGGGGATGGGATGGGGGAAGGGGGGCGGGAGGGGGACCTCCCCTTTTCCCAGTACCCCTCTTTCCCCGTTGGGCCCGTCCTCGTAGGGTTTCCATTGTAACCGGGAGGAGGGGAGGAAGGGAGGAGGGAGGTGTGGAGGGAGGAGGGGAGGGGGGGGAGGGGAGGGGGAAGGGGAGGGAGAGGGTTAGTGGGGAGGGGGAGGGGAGGGGGGAAGGGGAGGGAGGGGGACCTCCCCATTTCCCAGTACCCCTCTTTCCCCGTTGGGCCCGTCCCCGTAGGGTTTCCTTTGTAACCAGAAGGGGGGAGGGAGGGTGGAAGGAGGGGGGAGGGGGAGAGGGATGGAAGGGTGGAGGGAGAGGGGGAGGGGTGGAGGGAAGGAGGGAGGGGGGGAGTTAGGGGAGGAGGGGTGAGGGAGGTGGGGAGGGAGTTGGGGAGGAGGGGGGGAGGGAGTGGGGATGGAGGTGGGAAGGAGTGGGGAGGAAGGGGTTGAGGGGGGAAGGGGGGGAGGGAGGGAATAGGGGCCCCATGCTGATCTGTGTATGTTAAGTGACTTGCACAACTTTAAAAAACTGGCAGTTGCTTTTCGCAACAATGTTGCAACCATCTCACACAAGCATTGTGACGTCACAAGCTGAAGACCTTGAAAAAAAAGGTCAGAATAAAAATTATGTAAATTTAAAACCGAGCTGATCTCTCATTGGTGCACGGGTGCCATTGTGACATCACGCGCTGAAGCCCCTTCAAGAAAAGGGTTAGAAATGAAAATTTAAACTTTAATATCTCTCTAGCTTTAAAAAGGTAGCTTCAATTTGAACGAAAGTACTTACAATAGTTGCCCAGGTTAATGGTGAATATGGCGGTACAAAAATCGTAGCGCTTTGGTGTACCGTCTGGGAGGAGTAGGGTTTGTAAGTTATGGACAGAAACTCTTCGGAATCTTCCGTACATACACACATACATCCATACATACGAACGCAGAGTTTTAGTAGTATACTAGACCGAGTGGGCCCGTTGGGCCCGTCCTCGTAGGGTTTCCATTGTAACCGGGAGGGGAGGAAAGGGGGAGGGTTGGGGGAGTGAAGGGGAGGGAGGAGGGGAGGGAGGGGGGGAGGGGAGGGGGGGAGGGGGGAGGGAGAGGGGAGGGAGGGGGGTAGGGGGGAGGGAGGGGGAGAGGGGGGGATGGGAGGGGGGAGGGGGGAAGGGAGGAGGGAAGGGGGGGAGGGAGAGGGGAGGGAGGTGGGTAGGGGGGAGGGAGGGAGGGGGACCTCCCCTTTTCCCAGTACCCCTCTTTCCCCGTTGGGCCCGTCCTCGTAGGGTTTCCATTGTAACCGGGAGGAGGGGAGGGCGGGAAGGGGGAGGGAGGGAGGAGGGAGGTGTGGAGGGAGGAGGGGAGGGGAGGGAGGGGGGAGGGGAGGGAGGGGGTAGGGGGAGGGGGAGGGGGAGGGAGGGGGAGGGACAGGGGAGGGGGAGGGACAGGGGAGGGGGGAGGGGAGGGGGAAGGGGGGATGGAGGGGGGAGGGAGGGGGACCTCCCCTTTTCCCAGTACTCCTCTTTCCCCGTTGGGCCCGTCCTCGTAGGGTTTCAATTGTAACCGGGAGGGGGGGGAGGGAGGGTGGAAGGAGGGGGGAGAGGGATGGAAGGGTGGAGGGAGGGGGGGAGGGATTGGGGAGGGAGGGGGGAGTTAGGGGGGAGGGGGGAGGGAGTTGGGGAGGGAGGGGGAGGAGGGGGGGGAGGGAGTGGGGATGGAGGTGGGAAGGAGGGGGGATGAAGGGGTTGAGGGGGGAAGGGGGACCTCCCCTTTTCCCAGTACCCCTCTTTCCCCGTTGGGCCTGTCCTCATAGGGTTTCCATTGTAACCGGGAGGGGTGGAGGGAGGGAGGAGGGAGGTGTGGAGGGAGGAGGGGAGGGGGGAGGGAGGGGGGGAGGGGAGGGGGGAAGGGGAGGGGGGGAAGGGGAGGGGGGAAGGGGGAGGGGAGGGAGGGGGATCTCCCCTTTTCCCAGTACCCCTCTTTCCCCGTTGGGCTCGTCCCCGTAGGGTTTCCATTGTAACCGGGAGGGGGGGAGGGAGGGTGGAAGGAGGGGGGAGGGGGAAAGGGATGGAAGGGTGGAGGGAGGGGGCAGGGAGTGGGGGAGGGTGGGATGGAGGGAAGGAGAGAGGGGGGGGAGTTAGGGGCTGAGTGGTGATGGAGGTTGGGATTGAGGGGGGAGGGAGGGGGGAGCGAGTGGGGATGGAGTTGGGAAGGAGGGGGGAGGAAGGGGTTGAGGGGGGAAGTGGAACCTCCCCTTTTCCCAGTACCCCTCTTTCCCCCACCACCAAGCCCCCTCCGCAACGACCCCTGTTGTCCCCCTCCCCAGTCCCCATTCTCAGACCCCCCCCCCCCATTCTCTCTCTCCCCCAGACACACTCTCAGTGCTTTTTTCGAAACACTTGCCCCGGTGGCCCACGAGCATAGGGGCCCAATGCTGATCTGTGTATGTTAAGTGACTTGCAATAAAAAAAAATACTTTAAAAAAAGATAAGTGCTTTTTAAGTGCTTGTTTTGAAACATTCACGGTCACATAGTGCTTCTCACTGCGATCTGTTAGTGGTGCTTTTCGAAACAATGTAGCACCCATCTCAAACAAGTATTGGGAGGATGGGAGGGAGGGAAGGGGAGGGAGGGAGGAGAGAGGTGTGGAGGGAGGGGGGAAGGGGAGGGGGGAACGGGGGGAAGGGGGAGGGAGAGGGGAGGGAGGGGGGATGGGATGGGGGAAGGGGGAGGGAGGGGGACCTTCCCTTTTCCCAGTACCCCTCTTTCCCCGTTGGGCCCGTCCCCGTAGGGTTTCCTTTGTAACCAGAAGGGGGGGAGGGAGGGTGGAAGGAGGGGGGAGGGGGAGAGGGATGGAAGGGTGGAGGGAGGGGGGAAGGATGGAGGGAAGGAGGGAGGAGGGGGAGTTAGGGGAGGAGGGGTGAGGGAGGTGGGGAGGGAGTTGGGGAGGAGGGGGGGAGGGAGTGGGGATGGAGGTGGGAAGGAGTGGGGAGGAAGGGGTTGAGGGGGGAAGGGAGGGAGGGAATAGGGGCCCCATGCTGATCTGTGTATGTTAAGTGACTTGCACAACTTTAAAAAACTGGCAGTTGCTTTTCGCAACAATGTTGCAACAATCTCACACAAGCATTGTGACGTCACAAGCTGAAGATGTAAATTTAAAACCGAGCTGATCTCTCATTGGTGCACGGGTGCCATTGTGACATCACGCGCTGAAGCCCTTTCAAGAAAAGGGTTAGAAATGAAAATTTATACTTTAATATCTCTCTAGCTTTAAAAAGGTAGCTTCAATTTGAACGAAAGTACTTACAATAGTTGCCCATGTTAATGGTGAATACGGCGGTACAAAAATCGTAGCGCTTTGGTGTACCGTCTAGGAGGAGTAGGGTTTGTAAGTTAAGCGTCAAGAAAGACACTTCGGAATCTTCCGTACATACACATATACATCCATACATACGGAATGTACGAGTTTTAGTAGTATATAGATACTAGACCAAGTGGGACGTTGGGCCCGTCCCCGTAGGGTTTCCATTGTAACTGGGAGGATGGGAGGGAGGGAAGAGGGAGGGAGGGAGGAGGGAGGTGTGGAGGGAGCAGGGGAGGGGGAGGGAGGGGGGGAGGGGAGGGTGAAGTGGAGGGGGGAAGGGGGGGAGGGAGGGGAAGGGAGGGGGACCTCCCCTTTTCCCAGTACCCCTCTTTCCCCGTTGGGCCCGTCCTCGTAGGGTTTCCATTGTAACCGGGAGGGGGGAGGGAGGGAGGAGGGAGGTGTGGAGGGAGGTGTGGAGGGAGGAGGGGAGGGTGAGGGAGGGGAGGGGGAGGGGGGAAGAGGGGTAGGGGGGAGGGGAGGGGGGAGGGGAGGGAGGGGGAACTCCCCTTTTCCCAGTACCCCTCTTTCACCGTTGGGCCCGTCCCCGTAGGGTTTCCATTGTAACCGGGAGGGGGGGAGGGAGGGTGGAAGGAGGGGGAGAGGGGTGGAAGGGTGGAGGGAGGGGGGGAGGGAGTGGGGGAGGGTCGGATGGAGGGAAGGAGGGAGGGGTGAGTTAGGGGCTGAGTGGTGATGGAAGTTGGGATTGAGGGGGGAGAGAGTCGGGATGGAGGTGGGAAGGAGGGGGGAGGAAGAGGTTGAGGGGGAAGTGGGACCTCCCCTTTTCCCAGTACCCCTCTTTCCCCGTTGGGCCCGTCTCCGTAGAGTTTCCATTGTAACCGGGAGGGGGGGAGGGAGGGTGGAAGGAGGGGGGAGGGGGAGAGGGATGGAAGGGTGGAGGGAGGGGGGAGGGAGTGGGGGAGTGTGGGATGGAGGGAAGGAGGGAGGGGGGGAGTTAGGGGCTGAGTGGTGATGGAGGTTGGAATTGAGGGGGGAGGGAGGGGGGGAGGGAGTGGGGATGGAGGTGGGAAGGAGGGGGGAGGAAGGGGTTGAGGGGGGAAGTGGGACCTCCCCTTTTCCCAGTACCCCTCTTTCCCCCACCACCAAGCCCCCTCCGCAACGACCCCTGTTGTTCCCCTCCCCAGTCCCCATTCTCAGACCCCCCCCCCATTCTCTCTCTCCCCCAGACACACTCTCAGTGCTTTTTTCGAAACACTTGCCCCGGTGGCCCACGAGCATAGGGGCCCAATGCTGATCTGTGTATGTTAAGTGACTTGCAATAAAAAAAAATACTTTAAAAAAAGATAAGTGCTTTTTAAGTGCTTGTTTTGAAACATTCGCGGTCACATAGTGCTTCTGACTGCGATCTGTTAGTGGTGCTTTTCGAAACAATGTAGCACCCATCTCAAACAAGCATTGGGAGGATGGGAGGGAAGGGGGGAGGAGGGAGGTGTGGAGGGATGAGGGGAGGGAGGGGGGGAAGGGGAGGGGGAAGGGGGAGGGAAAGGGGAGGGAGGGGGGATGGGATGGGGGAAGGGGGGAGGGAGGGGGACCTCCCCTTTTCCCAGTACCCCTCTTTCCCCCACCACCAAGCCCCCTCCGCAACGACCCCTGTTGTCCCCAGTCCCCATTCACAGACCCCCCCCCCCATTCTCTCTCTCCCCCATACACACTCTCAGTGCTTTTTTCGAAACACTTGCCCCGGTGGCCCACGAGCATAGGGGCCCAATGCTGATCTGTGTATGTTAAGTGACTTGCAATAAAAAAAAATACTTTAAAAAGAGATAAGTGCTCTTTAAGTGGTTGTTTTGAAACATTCGCGGTCACATAGTGCTTCTCACTGTAGCACCCATCTCAAACAAGCATTGGGAGGATGGGAGGGAGGGAAGGGGAGGAAGGGAGGAGGGAGGTGTGGCGGGAGGAGGGGAGGGAGGGGGGAAGGGGAGGGGGGGGAAGGGGGGGAAGGGGGAGGGAGAGGGGAGGGAGGGGGGATGGGGGAAGGGGGGAGGGAGGGGGACCTCCCCTTTTCCCAGTACCCCTCTTTCCCCGTTGGGCCCGTCCTCGTAGGGTTTCCATTGTAACCGGGAGGAGGGGAGGGAGGGAAGGGGGAGGGAGGGAGGAGTTAGGGGAGGAGGGGTGAGGGAGGTGGGGAGGGAGTTGGGGAGGAGGGGAGAGGGAGTGGGGATGGAGGTGGGAAGGAGTGGGGAGGAAGGGGTTGAGGGGGGAAGGGGGGGAGGGAGGGAATAGGGGCCCCATGCTGATCTGTGTATGTTAAGTGACTTGCACAACTTTAAAAAACTGGCAGTTGCTTTTCGCAACAATGTTGCAACCATCTCACACAAGCATTGTGACGTCACAAGCTGAAGACCTTGAAAAAAAAGGTCAGAAAAAAATTATGTAAATTTAAAGTAGTAAACACCCAATAGCAGCTGCTTGTCCATCGCGAGCTGATCTCTCATTGGTGCACTGGGGGCCATTGTGACATCACGCGCTGAAGCCCCTTCAAGAAAAGGGTTAGAAATGAGAAATTTTAACTTTAATATCTCTCTAGCTTTAAAAAGGTAGCTTCAATTTGAACGAAAGTACTTACAATAGTTGCCCATGTTAATGGTGAATATGGCGGTACAAAAATCGTAGCGCTTTGGTGTACCGTCTGGGAGGAGTAGGGTTTGTAAGTTATGGACAGAAATCTTCGGAATCTTCCGTACATACACACGGAATCTTCCGTATATACATACGGAATGTACGAACGCAGAGTTTTAGTAGTATACTAGACCGAGTGGGCCCGTTGGGCCCGTCCTCGTAGGGTTTCCATTGTAACCGGGAGGGGGGGAGGGAGGGAGGAGGGAGGTGTGGAGGGAGGTGTGGAGGGAGGAGGGGAGGGGGAGGGAGGGGGGGAGGGGAGGGGGAGGGGGGAAGAGGGGTAGGGGAGGGGAGGGAGGAGGGGAGGGAGGGGGAACTCCCCTTTTCCCAGTACCCCTCTTTCCCCGTTGGGCCCGTCCCCGTAGGGTTTCCATTGTAACCGGGAGGGGGGGAGGGAGGGTGGAAGGAGGGGGAGGGGGAGAGGGGTGGAAGGGTGGAGGGATGGGGGGAGGGAGTGGGGGAGGGTCGGATGGAGGGAAGGAGGGAGGGGTGAGTTAGGGGCTGAGTGGTGATGGAGGTTGAGATTGAGGGGGGAGAGAGTGGGGATGGAGGTGGGAAGGAGGGGGGAGGAAGAGGTTGAGGGGGAAGTGGGACCTCCCCTTTTCCCAGTACCCTTCTTTCCCCCACCACTAAGCCCCCACCGCAACGACCCCTGTTGTCCCCCTACCCAGTCCCCATTCTCAGACCACCCCCCATTCTCTTGGAATAAAAAAAAATGCTTTAAAAAAAAAAGTGCTTTTTAATTGCTTGTTTTGAAACATTCGCGGTTAACTGCTTTTTTAAAAAACATTCGCGGTTAAGTGCTGGTTTTGAAACATTCGCGGCTACTTAGTGCTTCTGTCAGTTGCTTTTCGAGGGAGGGAGTAGGGAGGTGTGGAGGGGGAGGGAGGGGGGGAGGGGAGGGGGGAAGGGGGGGAGGGAGAGGGGAGGGAAGGGGGTAGGGGGAGGGGGAGGGAGGGGGGAAGGGGAGGGAGGGGGGAAGGGGAGGGGAGGGAGGGGGGGGAGGGAGAAGGGAGGGAGGGGGGAGTGAGGGGGGAGGGAGGGGAAACTCCCATTTTCCCATTACCCCTCTTTCCCCATTGGGCCCGTCCTCGTAGGGTTTCCATTGTAACCGGGAGGAGGGGAGGGAGGGAAGGGGGAGGGAGGGAGGAGGGAGGTGTGGAGGGAGGAGGGGAGGGGAGGGAGGGGGAGGGGAGGGAGGGGGTTAGGGGGGAGGGGGAGGGAGGGGAAGAGGGGAGGGGGAAGGAGGTAGTGAGGGGGACCTCCCCTTTTCCCAGTACCCCTCTTTCCCCGTTGGGACCGTCCTCGTAGGGTTTCCATTGTAACGGGGAGGGGGGAGGGAGGGTGGAAGGAGGGGGGAGGGGGAGAGGGATGGAAGGGTGGAGGGAGGGGGGAGGGATTGGGGGAGGGAGGGATGGAGGGAAGGAGGGAGGGGGGAGTTAGAGGGGAGGGAGGGGGGAGGGAGTTGGGGAGGGAGGGGGAGGAGGGGGGGAGGGAGTGGGGATGGAGGTGGGAAGGAGGGGGGATGAAGGGGTTGAGGGGGGAAGGGGGACCTCCCCTTTTCCCAGTACCCCTCTTTCCCCGTTGGGCCCGTCCTCGTAGGGTTTCCATTGTAACCGGGAGGGAGGGGGGAGGGAGGTGTGGAGGGAGGTGTGGAGGGAGGAGGGGAGGGGGAGGGAGGGGGGAGGGGAGGGGGGAAGGGGAAGGGGGGAGGGAAGGGGGGAGCGGGTAGGGGGGAGCGGGTAGGGGGGAGGGGAGGGAGGGGGATCTCCTCTTTTCCCAGTACCCCTCTTTCCCCGTTGGGCCCGTCCCCGTAGGGTTTCCATTGTAACCGGGAGGGGGGGAGGGAGGGTGGAAGGAGGGGGGAGGGGGAGAGGGATGGAATGGTGGAGGGAGGGGGGAGGGAGTGAGGGAGGGTGGGATGGAGGGAAGGAGGGAGGGGGGGAGTTAGGGGCTGAGTGGTGATGGAGGTTGGGATTGAGGGGGGAGGGAGGGGGGGAGGGAGTGGGGATGGGAGTGGGGATGGAGGTGGGAAGGAGGGGGGAGGAAGGGGTTGAGGGGGGAAGTGGGACCTCCATTTTTCCCAGTACCCCTCTTTCCCCCACCACCAAGCCCCCTCCGCAACGACCCCTGTTGTCCCCAGTCCCCATTCACAGACCCCCCCCCCCCCCCATTCTCTCTCTCCCCCATACACACTCTCAGTGCTTTTTTCGAAACATTCGCGGTCACATAGTGCTTCTCACTGTAGCACCCATCTCAAACAAGCATTGGGAGGATGGGAGGGAGGGAAGGGGAGGGAGGGAGGAGGGAGGTGTGGAGGGAGGAGGGGAGGGAAGGGGGAAGGGGAGGGGGGGGAAGGGGGAGGGAGAGGGGAGGGAGGGGGGGATGGGATGGGGGAAGGGGGGAGGGAGGGGGACCTCCCCTTTTCCCAGTACCCCTCTTTCCCCGTTGGGCCCGTCCTCGTAGGGTTTCCATTGTAACCGGGAGGAGGGGAGGGAGGGAAGGGGGAGGGAGGGAGGAGTTAGGGGAGGAGGGGTGAGGGAGGTGGGGAGGGAGTTGGGGAGGAGGGGGGGGAGGGAGTGGGGATGGAGGTGGGAAGGAGTGGGGAGGAAGGGGTTGAGGGGGGAAGGGGGGGAGGGAGGGAATAGGGGCCCCATGCTGATCTGTGTATGTTAAGTGACTTGCACAACTTTAAAAAACTGGCAGTTGCTTTTCGCAACAATGTTGCAACCATCTCACACAAGCATTGTGACGTCACAAGCTGAAGACCTTGAAAAAAAAGGTCAGAATATAATTTATGTAAATTTAAAAACGAGCTGATCTCTCATTGGTGCACGGGTGCCATTGTGACATCACGCGCTGAAGCCCCTTCAAGAAAAGGGTTAGAAATGAAAATTTAAACTTTAATATCTCTCTAGCTTTAAAAAGGTAGCTTCAATTTGAACGAAAGTACTTACAATAGTTGCCCAGGTTAATGGTGAATATGGCGGTACAAAAATCGTAGCGCTTTGGTGTACCGTCTGGGAGGAGTAGGGTTTGTAAGTTATATGGACAGAAACTCTTCGGAATCTTCCGTACATACACACATACATACGGAATGTTGGACCGCAGAGTTTTAGTAGTATATAGATAGACTAGACCAAGTGGACCCGTTGGGCCCGTCCTCGTAGGGTTTCCATTGTAACCGGGAGGGGAGTTAGGGGTAGGGAAGGGGGAGGGAGGGAGGAGGGGAGGGGGGAGGGGGAAGGGGGGATGGGGGAGGGAGGGGGTAGGGGGGAGGGGAGGGAGGGGGTAGGGTATGGGGGAGGGGAGGGGAGGGGGGAGGGAGAGGGGAGGGAGGGGGTAGTGGGGAGGGGGGAGGGAGGGGGAGGGGAGGGGGGAAGGGGAGGGAGGGGGACCTCCCCTTTCCCCAGTACCCCTCTTTCCTCCGTTGGGCCCGTCCTCGTAGGGTTTCCATTGTAACCAGGAGGAGGGGAGGGAGGGAAGGGGGAGGGAGGGAGGTGTGGAGGGAGGAGGGGAGGGGGAGGGGAGGGGGGAAGGGGGGGAGGGAGGGGGAGGGGAGTGGGGAAGGGGGAGGGAGGGGGACCTCCCCTTTTCCCAGTACCCCTCTTTCCCCGTTGGGCCCGTCCTCGGGTTTCCATTGTAACCGGGAGGAGGGGAGGGAGGGAAGGGGGAGGGAGGGAGGAGGGAGGTGTGGAGGGAGGAGGGGAGGGGGAGGGAGGGGGGTAGGGGATTGGGGAAGGGGGAGGGGGAGGGAGAGGGGTAGGGGGGGAGGGGGAGGGAGGGGGAGGGAGGGGGAGGGGAGGGGGCAAGGGTGAGGGAGGTGGACCTCCCCTTTTCCCAGTACCCCTCTTTCCCCGTTGGGCCCGTCCCCATAGGGTTTCCATTGTAACCGGGAGGGGGGGAGGGAGGGAAGAGGGAGGGAGGTGTGGAGGGAGGAGGGGAGGGGGAGGGAGGGGGAGGGGAGGGGGGAGTGGAGGGGGGAAGGGGGGGAGGGAGAGGGGAGGGAGGGGGGTAGGGGGGGGAGGGGGAGGGATGGAGGGTGGAAGGGGGAGGGAGGGGGTCCTCCCCTTTTCCCAGTACCCCTCTTTCCCCGTTGGGCCCGTCCCCATAGGGTTTCCATTGTAACCGGGAGGGGGGGAGGGAGGGAAGAGGGAGGGAGGTGTGGAGGGAGGAGGGGAGGGGGAGGGAGGGGGAGGGGAGGGGGGAGTGGAGGGGGAAGGGGGGGAGGGAGAGGGGAGGGAGGGGGGTAGGGGGGGAGGGGGAGGGATGGAGGGTGGAAGGGGGAGGGAGGGGGTCCTCCCCTTTTCCCAGTACCCCTCTTTCCCCGTTGGGCCCGTCCCCATAGGGTTTCCATTGTAACCGGGAGGGGGGGAGGTAGGGTGGAAGGAGGGGGGAGGGGGAGAGGGATGGAAGGGTGGAGGGAGGGGGGGAGGGATTGGGGGAGGGAGGGATGGAGGGAAGGAGGGAGGGGGGGAGTTAGGAGGGAGGGGTGAGGGAGGTGGGGTGGGAGGGGGGAGGGAGTTGGGGAGGGAGGGGGAGGAGGGGGGGAGGGAGTGGGGATGGAGGTGGGAAGGAGGGGGGATGAAGGGGTTGAGGGGGGAAGGGGGACCTCCCCTTTTCCCAGTACCCCTCTTTCCCCGTTGGGCCCGTCGTCGTAGGGTTTCCATTGTAACCGGGAGGGGGGGAGGGAGGGAGGAGGGAGGTGTGGACGGAGGTGTGGAGGGAGGAGGGGAGGGGGAGGGAGGGGGGAGGGGAGGGGGAGGGGGGAAGGGGAGGGGGAAGAGGGGTAGGGGAGGGGAGGGAGGGGCCCTCCCCTTTTCCCAGTACCCCTCTTTCCCCGTTGGGCCCGTCCCCGTAGGGTTTCCATTGTAACCGGGAGGGGGGGAGGGAGGGTGGAAGGAGGGGGGAGGGGGAGAGGGGTGGAAGGGTGGAGGGAGGGGGGGAGGGAGTGGGGGAGGGTCGGATGGAGGGAAGGAGGGACGGGTGAGTTAGGGGCTGAGTGGTGATGGAGGTTGGGATTGAGGGGGAGAGAGTGGGGATGGAGGTGGGAAGGAGGGGGGAGGAAGAGGTTGAGGGGGGAAGTGGGACCTCCCCTTTTCCCAGTATCCCTCTTTCCCCCACCACCAAGCCCCCACCGCAACGACCCCTGTTGTCCCTCTCCCCAGTCCCCATTCTCAGACCCCCCCCCCCATTCTCTTGGAATAAAAAAAAATACTTTAAAAAAAATAAGTGCTTTTTAATTGATTGTTTTGAAACATTCGCGGTTAAGTGCTTTTTTAAAAAACATTCGCGGTTAAGTGCTGGTTTTGAAACATTCGCGGCTACTTAGTGCTTCTGTCAGTTGCTTTTCGAAACAATGTTGCAACCATCTCACACAAGCATTGTGACGTCACAAGCTGAAGACCTTGAAAAAAAAGGTCAGAAAAAAAATGTAAATTTAAAACCTCTGTAAAGAGTAAACACCCAATAGCAGCTGCTTGTCCATCGCGAGCTGATCTCTCATTGGTGCACGGGTGCCATTGTGACGTCACACGCTGAAGCCCCTTCAAGAAAAGGGTTAAAAATGAAAAATTTAATCTTTAATATCTCTCTAACTTTAAAAGGTAGCTTCAATTTGAACGAAAGTACTTACAATAGTCGCCCAGGTTAATGGTGAATATGGCGGTACAAAAATCGTAGCGCTTTGGTGTACC
>NW_027602474.1:0-35005 GCF_053455715.1 Rhinoraja longicauda
CACCCCCATCCCCTCACTCACGCGCTCCGTTCCCACCTCAAGCGTGTGACGTCACAATGCACGTCTTTAACCGATCAGCTCGCTCCGCGCGGCCCCGAGCCCCCGCCCGTTCGTTCGTTTAACTGATGCGCTCCCCCACCCTCCCTGGATCTTTAACTGTTGCGCTCTCCCCCTCCCCCAGGACCTTTAATTGAAATTGTGTTTCACAATGCGCCCCCCCTCCCGCCCGTCCCGGCATGCCTCACGCCTGCCATTCCTCAGATCGGGCGGCGCTGAACGCCGGGAGGTGTCGTCGTCTCTCCCGCTCCGTGAGGGTGGGGGAGACCCACCCGACCAGACGGCAGTGCTGAGGGCGGATGGAGCGGGTGAGGAGGAGGAGGAGGATGGACTGGGGAGCGCACTCCATTCCCACCTCAACCCCCCGTTAAAACTCCCCCAAACCTCCAGCATTAATTGAAATTGTGTTTGGAATTTTTTTCAGAGCCCCGCTCACGCACTCCATTCCCCCCCTCTACCCCCTTAACTCCCCCCCAAACCTGTGGCGCATTAATTTAAATTGGCTTCAGGCTTTTTTAAGAGCTGCACTCACCCACTCCATCCACACCCCCTCAACCCCACTTATCATCCCCACCTCAAACCCCTTATCCTCCCCTCAGTCCCCTTATCCCGTCCCCTCCACCCCCCATTCGCCCAATTCATCCCCCTTGAACCCCCTTTAAAACACCCCCAAACCTCGACGGCATTGGTCTAACACCCTCCCATTACTCAGCCACCCCATCCCCTCACTCACGCACTCCATTCCCACCTCAAGCGTGTGACGTCACAATGCACGTCTTCAAAAGATCAGCTCGTTCCGTTCCGCGCCACGCACCGCCCGGCCGCCTCCCCCCGGACCTTTAACTGATGCGCCTCCTCCCCCTCCCCTCCCGCCCGTCCCGGCAAGCCTCACGCCTGCCACTCATCAGATCGGGCGGCGCTGACCGCCGGGAGGTGTCGTCGTCTCTCCCGCTCCGTGAGTGGGGGGGGGGGGGACCCGCCCGACTGACGGCAGTGCTGAGGGCGGATGGAGCGGGTAAGGGGGGAGGAGGAGGAAGAGGAGGGGGGATGGACTGGGGAGCGCACTCTATTCCCACCTCAACCCCCTGTTAAAACTCCCCCAAACCTCCTGCATTATCACCCATCCCCTCACTCAGCCACCCCCATCCCCTCACTCAGCCACCACATCCCCTCAGTCAGCCACCCCATCCCCTCACTCACGCGCTCCGTTCCCACCCCAAGCGTGTGACGTCACAATGCACGTCTTTAACCGATCAGCTCGCTCCGCGCAGCCCCGAGCCCCCACCCGTTCGTTTAACTGATGCTCTCCCCCACCCTCCCTGGATCTTTAACTGTTGCGCTCTCCCCCTCCCCCAGGACCTTTAATTGAAATTGTGTTTCACAATGCGCCCCCCCTCCCGCCCGTCCCGGCATGCCTCACGCCTGCCATTCCTCAGATCGGGCGGCGCTGACCGCCGGGAGGTGTCGTCGTCTCTCCCGCTCCGTGAGTGGGGGGGGGGGGGACCCGCCCGACTGACGGCAGTGCTGAGGGCGGATGGAGCGGGTAAGGGGGGAGGAGGAGGAAGAGGAGGGGGGATGGACTGGGGAGCGCACTCTATTCCCACCTCAACCCCCTGTTAAAACTCCCCCAAACCTCCTGCATTAACACCCATCCCCTCACTCAGCCACCCCCATCCCCTCACTCAGCCACCACATCCCCTCAGTCAGCCACCCCATCCCCTCACTCACGCGCTCCGTTCCCACCCCAAGCGTGTGACGTCACAATGCACGTCTTTAACCGATCAGCTCGCTCCGCGCAGCCCCGAGCCCCCACCCGTTCGTTTAACTGATGCTCTCCCCCACCCTCCCTGGATCTTTAACTGTTGCGCTCTCCCCCTCCCCCAGGACCTTTAATTGAAATTGTGTTTCACAATGCGCCCCCCCTCCCGCCCGTCCCGGCATGCCTCACGCCTGCCATTCCTCAGATCGGGCGGCGCTGACCGCCGGGAGGTGTCGTCGTCTCTCCCGCTCCGTGAGGGGGGGGGGGGGGGTCCCGCCCGACTGACGGCAGTGCTGAGGGCGGATGGAGCGGGTGAGGAGGGGGATGGACTGGGGAGCGCACTCCATTCCCACCTCAACCCCCCGTTAAAACTCCCCCAAACCTCCTGCATTAATTGAAATTGTGTTTAGAATTTTTTTCAGAGCCCCGCTCACGCACTCCATTCCCCCCATCAACCCCCTTAAAACCCCCCCAAACATGTGCTACATTAACTTAAATTGGTTTCAGGTTTTTGTAAGAGCCCCACTCCATCCACACCCCCTAAACCCCACTTATCATCCCCTGCTACAACCCTCCTCAACCCCCCTTATCCTCCCCTCACCCACTCCATCCCCCTCAGCCCCCTTACCCCCTCCCCCACCCTCCATTCACCCAATTCATCCCCCCTGAGCCCCCTTTAAAACCCCCCCAAATCTCGACAGCATTGGTCGAACACCCTCCCCTTACTCAGCCACTGCATTCCCACCTCAACCCCCCTCACTCAGGCACTCCATTCCAACCTCAACCCCCCCTTAAAACTCCCCCAAACCTCTCCTGCATTAATTGAAATTATGTTTAGAATTTTTTTCAGAGCCCCGCTCATGCACTCCATTTCCCCCCTCAATCCCCCTTAACTCTCCCAAACCTGTGGTGCATTAATTTAAATTGGTTTCAGGCTTTTTTAAGAGCCGCACTCACCCACTCCAACAGATCAGCTCGCTCCGTGGCTCCGCGCGCCCCCCCCCCCCCCCCCGAGGAGAAATTCTCATTAAGAGTCTTACCCATCTCTTGTGGCTCCACAGATTTGACCACTTTGATTTCTGAGCGGTCCCATTTTCTTTCAGGTCACCCTTTTCCCCTCTATGTACGTAAAATCTTTTGGGATTAACCTTAATGTTATCTGTCAGAGATACCATTATTCTTCAGAACAGAACAGAAAATGTTCACTATTTTAATCAGTTGCTTTCTTTATTTAAATGTTTCAAAATGTAATATTTGGAAGATAATTTTTGAAATATTTTCTTTAAATTGATTCATGTATTTAATGCATATGAATTTCTAGTGCAAACTGTCAGCCTTCACAAAAAATAATGATAATATTCACATACAAATTACATTTTATCCCAAAAATCAGATTGTAAGAGAGTAACATTCCATGCAAAAAAAATCCAGTTATTCATATAAAATATATCTATATATATATATTTTTTAAAATTTATATTAAAGTGCTCTAAAATACATACAATTATGTACTTTTAATTATATTTGTACATTTCAATAGTTAAAACAAATATTAAGGGATTTTACTACATTATCAGAGCAATGTGCAGCATTGAAGTGTATCCATTTATTTCCCCAAAACATTTATTTGTACCTTTTACAAAGTAATTAATGATCATGAAAATAAGTAATAAGGTGCAGATGTGGATAGAAGGCAGGAACAAAACAAATCTTTATATGATTCAAAACATAAAAATGACAAAAATAGTAATTACTCATTTGAACATGGTGTCCGTATTTTAAAACAAGACAAGGAAATAATGTTGATTTAAAGCATAGGTAATTCAAAATGTATTGAAGTACATGTATCTGATGAACTCAGATCCCTGTGATGGTTTCTCGGTGGAATTGAAAGGTCACGCCTGTGGGTCACTTGTTGTACAGAACAGAGCTTCAACGAAGTTCTCAAAAGGCAGGTTGGTGGATTTATGGTATTTGGGAGTCATTGCCGCTCCTGCTGAATGATGGTCTTTCAATTTTAACCTTTAAAAAAAATAACAATATTTTTACTGGGTATGGTAGATGTTATTTGAATGACTAAACATGAGAGGAAATGAGAGGGGCACACAGTGGCACAACAGTAGGGTTGCTGCCTTACAACGCTTACAGTGCCAGAGACCCGGGTTCGATCCCGATTATGGGTGCTGCCTGTACGGAGTTTGTACGTTCATAGAGCAGGGGACCGGGGGTCAAATGAGATGGAGGAACTGAGTGAAATCCAGGTTAGTCGGGAAGTGGTGTTAGGTAAATTGAATGGATTAAAGACCGATAATTCCCCAGGGCCAGATAGGCTGCATCCCAAAGTGTTTAAGGAGGTAGCCCCAGAAATAGTGGATGCATTAGTGATAATTTTTCAAAACTCTTTAGATTCTGGAGTAGTTCCTGAGGATTGGAGGGTAGCTAACATAACCCCACTTTTCAAAAAGGGAGGGAGAGAGAAAACGGGGAATTACAGGCCAGTTAGTCTAACATAGGTAGTGGGGAAAATGCTAGAGTCAGTTATTAAAGATGGGATAGCAGCACATTTGGAAAGTGGTGAAATCATTGGACAAAGTCAGCATGGATTTATGAAAGGTAAATCATGTCTGACGAATCTTATAGAATTTTTCTAGGATGTAACTAGTAGAGTGGATAAGGGAGAACCAGTGGATGTGTTATATCTGGACTTCCAGAAGGCTTTCGACAAGGTCCCACATAAGAGATTAGTATGCAAACTTAAAGCACATGGTATTGTGGGTTCAGTATTGATGTGGATAGAGAACTGGCTGGCAGACAGGAAGCAAAGAGTAGGAATAAACAGGTCCTTTTCAGCATGGCAGGCAGTGACTAGTGGGGCACCGCAAGGCTCCGTGCTGGGACCCCAGCTATTTACAATATATATTAATGATTTGGACGAGGGAATTGAATGCAACATCTCCAAGTTTGCGGATGACACGAAGCTGGGGGGCAGTGTTAGCTGTGAGGAGGATGCTAGGAGGCTGCAACATGACTTGGATACATTAGGTGAGTGGGCAAATGCATGGCAGATGCAGTATAATGTGGATAAATGTGAGGTTATCCACTTTGGTGGCAAGAACAGGAAAGCAGACTATTACCTGAATGGTGGCCGATTAGGGGAAGGGGAGATGCAATGAGACCTGGGTGTTGTGGTACACCAGTCATTGAAAGTAGGCATGCAGGTGCAACAGGCAGTGAAGAAAGCGATTGGTATGTTGGCATTCATAGCAAGGGAATTTGAGTATAGGAGCAGGGAGGTTCTGCTGCAGTTGTACAGGGCATTGGTGAGACCACACCTGGAGTATTGCGTACAGTTTTGGTCTCCTAATCTGAGGAAAGACATTCTTGCCATAGAGGGAGAACAGAGAAGGTTCACCAGATTGATTCCTGGGATGGCAGGACTTTCATATGAAGAAAGACTGGATAGACTCGGCTTGTACTCGCTGGAATTTAGAAGATTGAGGGGGGATCTTATAGAAACTTACAAAATTCTTAAGGGGTTGGACAGGCTAGATGCAGGAAGATTGTTCCCGATGTTGGGAAAGTCCAGAACAAGGGGTCACAGTTTAAGGATAAGGGGGAAGTCTTTTAGGACTGAGATGAGAAAGTTTTTTTTCACATAGAGTGGTGAATCTGTGGAATTCTCTGCCACAGAAGGTAGTTGAGGCCAGTTCATTGGCTATATTTAAGAGGGAGTTAGATGTGGCCCTTGTGGCTAAAGGGATCAGGTGGTATGGAGAGAAGGCAGGTACGGGATACTGAGTTGGATGATCAGCCATGATCATATTGAATGGCGGTGCAGGCTCGAAGGGTCGAATGGCCTACTCCTGCACCTATTTTCTATGTTTCTATGTTCTCCCCGTGACCGCGTGGGTTTGCTCCGAGAACTTTGGTTTCCTCCCACACTCCAAAGACCTTCAGGTTTGTAGGTTAATTGGCTTGGTATGAATGTAAAAACTGTCCCTAGTCTGTTAATGTGCGGGGATCACTGGTCGGTGCAGACTTGGTGGGCCAAAGGGCCTGCTTCCACGCTCTATCTCTAAACTAAACAAGAACGAAACTAAATCTAAGAACTGATTTTGATTTGAATAGGAAGCTATATTCTGAACAGAAGTAATAAATATATAGTTTTATTGCTCAAAGTGCTGAGAATGGATGATGGAGGTATTCCAAAACTACTGAACTGGCTACTTTCTGTGCTTTATTGTACTAATAATTTTTAGACTTGTATAAATCAGCAGTCATCATCAAATATGGACAAATTAAATGGTGTAATACTGTCAGAGATACAGTGAAAAACAACAATTATTTGAAATCTCTAAGTTTAAATAGACTACAATGTTTGGCTAATTCACCATATCTTGTGCAAAATAGATGTTGGTATCCCTTCCATTGGAAAGGAAATGTTATGAGCACATCTAATCAAGATGCTGTAGTTTTACAGGATGTAAAGATGGTAAATCAGAAAAATGGGTAGCTAAACAGATTCCACAAATTACTGGAGCACAGTGAGAGATTAGGAGAATTTCTATCACTGATGTGTCCATATACTGCATCTGAAGCCTCATTGTTTTGTGGCTCTGAAATACCAAACTGAGCTGAAATGTGAGCCCTGGTTGATTCCATCATCTCTTGAAGCAGGGAGATTGAGTGGCAATAAGGCCTTTGCTAAAGGATTCCACAACACTGCTGTGAAGGCATGCCACATAAAACAAATAATTAAAAACAGCTCTCTCAGTAGGAAAGTTGAAGGATCAGATACAAAATACATCTGTCCTTTAGAAAACGATAGCGTGTACTCGTTGCTGAACCCAGTGTCCAGAGTCTAAACTCTAGACTGTTCCTGACGTCTGCATTACAATGTTCATGAGTAGACTTCAGAAATGAAGTCACCTGCATCAGGTCAGCAATTCTCCACTGAACCATCAGCTGAAGTATTATATGGAGTGACTACCAGGTATGAGAACAGCTTACAACCCAGCGGTATGAACATTGATTTCTCCAACTTCAAGTAACCCTTGCTTCCCCTCTCTCTGTGTCGGTTCCCCACGTTAGTTTGATTTGTTTTTCTGTCCTGATTAATTTTACTGTTTGTACACGTTGTTGTCACCTTCTCCTCAGCCAATTCTACATTTCCTTGACTACCATCTGCTTTGATCTGTCATTTTCACACCTTTCCCACCCATATCTCTTGTCTCCCTCCCCCCTGACTCCCAGTCTGAAGAAGGGCCTCGACCCGAAAAGTCTCCCATTCCTTCTCTCTAGAGATGCTGCCTGTCCCTTTGAATTATTCCAGCATTTTGTGTCTATCTAATGTGTAACTATTGTATAATTATGAAAATCAAATATTATGCTTCTCAACACTGCTTCATTTGTTGTCAGGAAATAAATGTCAGAAATACTTGGCTGCTAACTTTCTGTGAGCAACTATAGCTCACTATAGCTACATGTTCCTTAAGCTGTTCTGCGCAAGTCTTTTTGAGTGAAAAATAATTAGGAGTTGGAAAACAAAGGTCATAAGTGATAGGAGCAGAATTAGGCCATTTGGCCCATCTAATCTACTCCGCCATTCAATCATGGATGATCTATCTCTCCCTCCTAACCCCATTCTCCTGCCTTCTCACCATAATTCCTGACACCTGTACTAATCAAGAATCTATCCATCTCTGCTATAAAAATAACCATTGACTTGGTCTAAACTAATTAAAACAAGGATAAAGATGATAACTACTGAGAATAATCATGGAGGTTGTCAATATCATACTTTTGGTTTAAACTAAAAGGAATACAAAAGCCTGTACTCATGATGAAGGTGCTCTTTAATATTAATATTAATATTAATATTAATAATTGCAGTTTGTGAGGTTAATGCTTTTGCCATAATGTTGCCAAAACCCAACTATTAAGAAATATTCTATTATAGTGCAAGCAGAACAATATTTACATCATAATGCAAACTATGGGCTAATTCTTTATTATTTTGTACCTCTGCCACAGTGCTGACATTTTCAAGGTGTGGTTTCCAGCCCAACGCTGACAGATTTTTTTCATCCAAAGTAGGCAAGATGCGTGTTTCTTTCATTTTAGAAACTGAAATAATAAATACATTTCATTTCATTAGTTTTTTCATTTAGTTGAAAGAGCATGAGTAAACGTTTCCAATAGCATCTATTTTCAATTGCCAATATAGCTGTAAATAGTTGGACGACTAGTGGTTTGCACACCTCAGAGAGAGGCAGATAAGTGAGTGTAATACTGTAGGGTAGGTTGGTTGCTGATGTTTGCTGAGCTTTGATTTTCCCAGCTTGTCTATTTCATTTGATCCCCTTGCAAACAGTAAGTCATCACCATGTGTTTTAACCTCCACTTCAGGTGTAGCAATGCTAGATACCAGAACTATTAGAGAGAGTGATACAGCATGGAAACAGGCTCTTTGCCCCAACTTACCCACACCGGCCAACATGTCCCAGCTACACTAGTCCCACCTGCTAGTTTGGTCCATATCCCTCCAAACCTGTCCGATCCATGTACCTGTCTAACTGTTTCGAGCAATTCTAACTATTCTCGCCATTTTTAAGCTAAATGGTTCCATGTTGCTGATGAAGTGAAATCTATCAGATAGAACTCCCTCTTCTTGAATATCTTATTTTAATCTGATAATGGAATATATTAAAAGTTGTAGTTTAATTTTGCTGTTTCTTCCAGTAGGAAATCTTGGGGTACTGATTTTGGATGATCAGCCATGATCATATTGAATGGCTTGAAGGGCCAAATGGCCTACTCCTGCACCTATTTTCTATGTTTCTATGCTTCTATATTTCCAAGTCAGGATAGTGTGTAAATGGGAGGGCAACTTCCAGGCGGTGGTGCTCCTGTGCTACAGAATATGAGAATCAGTAACAACAAGTGGGCAGCACGGTGGCGTGGCAGTATAGCTACTGCCTTACAGCGCCAGACACCCGGGTTCAATCCCGACTACAGGTGCTTGTCTGTATGGAGTATGTACGTTCTCCCAGTAACCTACGTGGGTTTTCTCCAAGAACTTCGTTTTCCTCCCACATTCCAAAGGCATACAGGTTTGTATCTTCATTGGCTTGTTATAAATGTAAAAATGGACGCTAGTGTAGGATAGTGTTAAAGTGCAGGGATCACTGGTCGGTGCAGACTTGGGAGGCTGAAGGGCCTGTTTCCGTGCAGTACCTCTAAACTAAACTAAACTAAAAGTGCTTTTGCTTTGCTAAATAGTTGAAATGAACCCCACTATTCAGTTAAACCCTCATAAATCTACATCATGACAAAATGTAAAATGATTCAAAGCAGTGCAATAACTATCCAATGGCAACATTTAACATGAGATCAAAGAATAATCTCTGTCTGGAGAGGTCTGTGTATCAACATATAAAATTGTGACTAAAATACTTACATGGATTAGTTTGCCAAGAGAATATTTGCCGATTCTCATCTCCAACACTGCAAAACAAAATTGAGCCGTCAACAGACCTAATGATTCAAATGTCAGACGCCTGCCCACAGCTACGGCAGGTTTTTTGCATTATCTGCCCCAAGAGGAAGAACTGGGTCTCTTCAGAAAGTGTTGAACCCTTTTGGGATCAAACATTTCTAGTTGATGAAAGCCTAGTTGGATAATGATTTTTAAAGGTCTACGGGGAGGGTCAAATATGGAATACTTGGGTAACCAGATAATGTCCAAGGTCACAACCATGTAGGCAATATGGAGGGTGGACAGAATGTACCACACTTACATGAACATTGATTAAATATAAGATAACATGAAATTCAGATGTAAACTTGCCCCAAACCATTTTCTGTGTCTGGTATATACTGCTCATTGCCAATTTCCTTACAAAACTGCTGGGAGCTGGCCTGCTAAGAAGCTGTACATTTTTTCATGAAGGTACACCTCAGCACTATTGAATGAAATCCAGGAATGATGTTGAAACTGAAATACATTTCCATGTCAGGATGGGCAATGGTGTGGTGTCGCCAGGCAGCATCTCTGGAGAGAAGGAATGGGTGATGTTTCGGGTCGAGACCCTTCTACAAACTGGTTAGGGATAAGGGAAACATATTTTGCTTGGGCAGCTGACAGCCCTGTGGTATGAATTTTGATTTCTCTCACTTCAGGTAGCCCCGGCATTCCCTCTCTCACCCATGTTGCACTGGCTTCTCGTTGTCACCCTACAAACAGCTAACAATGGCCTGTTTCCTTTATCATCGTTAATTTTATGCATATCTTTCATTCATTGTTCTTTATCTCTCCACATCACTATCTATATCTCTTGTTTCCCTTACCCCAAACCAGTCTGAAGAAAGTTCTCGACCCAAAACGTCACCCATTCCTTCTCTCCAGAGATGCTGCCTGTCCTACTGAGTTACTTCAGCTTTTTGTGTCTATCTTGGGTTCAAAGGTCTTTTATAGTCACAGGTACCAATTAAGGTACAATGATATTCGATTTACCATACTGCCAGACACGCAACTGCAAGACACGCAACTGCATAAAAGTTAACATAAACATCCACCACAGCGGATTCCCCACATTCCTCACTATGATGGAAGGCAATCAAGTCTAAACTTCCCTCTGTATTCTCTCGCCGTCGGGTGAGTCGAACCATCCGCAGTCGGGGTGATCGAAGCTCCCGCGACGGGACGATCGAGGCTCCCGCGACATGGCGATCAAAGCTCCCGCAATGAGAGGATCGAAGCTCCCGCGACGGGGCGACCGAGGCTCCCACAACGGGGCGACCGAGGCTCCTGCGATGGGACGATCGAAGCTCCTGCGACGGGACGATCGAAGCTCCTGCGACGGGGTGATCGAAGCTCCTGCGACTGGGCGATCGAAGGTCCTGTGACGGGGTGATCGAAGCTCCCGCGACTGGGCGATCGAAGCTCCCGCAGCCGGCGACTGAAACTCCCGTGACGTGACGGTCGAAGCTCCTGCGATGGGGCGTTCGAAGCTCCCGCGACTGGGCGATCGAAGCTCCCGCGACGGGGGGATCGAAGCTCCCGCGACTGGACAATCGAAGCTCCCGCGACTGGACAATCGAAGCTCCTGCGACGGGGCGATCGAAGCTCCCGCGACTGGGCGATCGAAGCTCCCGCGATGGGGGGATCGAAGCTCCTGCGATGGGGCATTCGAAGCTCCCGCGACGGGGCGACTGAGGCTCCCGCGATGGGGGGATCGAAGCTCCCGTGGCTTGGAGTTCCTGAAGTCGGTCTCTGACCAGGGACTGCGAGGTCCATGATGTTAAAATCCACAGGCTCCCACATTTGGAGCTTCCGGTCGGTCCCCAGCAGTGGCCGCCAACTCCACAATGTTAGGCCGCAGTGCAGACGGAGGTACGATACGGCAAGAAATCGCGTCTCCGTCGAGGTAAGAGATTTTTTTTTAAATCCCCAACCCTCCACATAAAACAAGCTAAAGAAGACTAAAATATACATTTAACACATACTAAAAAGCAACAAAGAAGGGAAAGGACGAGACAGACTGTTGGCGAGTCAGCCATTACGGGCGCCACCTGGTGTTCGTTTATACCAGCATCTGCAGTTCCTTCCTACACAAGAGGAGGAGACGGCAGCTTCTATCAGATCCAATACAGGGTGGAGATGGTGACTTTAGGACTCAAAAGACAGAGCAGCTGCTACCCGTCCTCACCAATGGCCAGCACAGAAGTTGCTGGCCTGGATGGAGCCCCGAGTCCCACATCTTTGTGTTGAACAGCTGTTCCACGCACTTCCACTCCTTTTTCTCTTTTATAGAGGCTTGAAAGCACACACCACCAGATTCAAGAACACCTTCTTCCCCACTGTTATCAGACTTCTGAACGGTCCTTTCATAAACTATGGTACTGTCCAATTCACCTCTACCTGATTACGGACTTTGTTTGTAAAACTGATGCACTACAATGCTGAGAACTATATTCTCAATTCTGTATCTTCCCCTATGCTCTGACTATTGCACTTGTGTTTTCTTGATTGTATTACCTCATCTGTTTGGATAGCATGCCAAGCACAGTAATTCGGTACACATGACAATAATAAATCAAAACCTAATCTTTAAGAAATGTATTTTCTTTTATAAACAAAATCAAAACCTGCAGTTAATTGTTCTTTCATTATCAACTGTTGTAATTACAATTCTGATTGACTGCAGTTTTAGTTTACAACACATGCTGGTCTTGGTGATGAACATGGAAATTAATAACATAGTCTTGGATACACAGTAACAAAGGTGCATCTTCCACATAATTCTGCTATAATTTGAAGCGATATAAAGAATAATATACCTGCTTGTGTCATTTGTGAATCTGTTGTGTCTATTTGATTTGCACTTCCACACAATAAAAAATATGGCTAACATCAGTAACAACAAGAATGCTAAAGCTCCAAACAGAATGCCAAAAAATGCCCGGAGGTTCAGCGATAAATGTTCGCAGCGGTCACCGAAGCTGGAATATATTGTGTGTGGAACGCATCTGGAAAACAAAAAACAGCGGCATGAGGCACTGGCAAGATATCAAGTAAAAAGATTAGCATGTTTATCATAACTTTTGAGTTCCTAAGAGTTTTTCAGAAAGCAGAGGTACTTTAAGTATAGTCCATTTGCTCACAGTTTCATGCACAACAGCAATGTAATAATGACTAAATAAACGTGTTTAATTAGGTTGATTGAGAAGTAAATATTGGCCAAGATACCAAGTTTAACTCGCCACCTTTCTCTTGAAGTCATGCCTTGAATCTTCAATGCCAGCTGAAGGGGCATCACTTCAATGCTTTAACCTAAAGACCTGTGCAACACTGAACTGCTGAAGTTTTTAAAGTTGATTTGAAAATTAACATTCTGATTTAGAAGCAAAACTGAGGCAAACCCATTGATCTTCAGTGGCATTTGATATATCTTAAACTTCCGTTTGGAAATGTTGAAGTGATGATCTGAGACATAATATGGGGATGAGTCAGAAGGCATGGAAACAACTTGTCCATGCTGACCAAGTCTCACTTGCTGGTGTCTAGCCCATATCCCTCTAAACCTTCCTATCCATGTACCAAATGTCTTGTAAATGTTTAATTTGTACCCCCTCGACAACTTCCTCCGGAAGCTCATTCCATTGTGTGTGTTCCTCATGTTCCTTTTAAATCTTTCCACTCTCACCTTAAACCCATGCCGTCTAGTTCCACACTGCCCTACCCGGGAGGAAAAGACAGTGGCTATTCACCTTATTGATGCTGTTTATGATTTTATAAACGTCTGCAAAGGCACCCCTTGCCTCTTTGTTCCAGTGAAAAAAGACCCAGCCTATCCAACCTTTCCTAATAACTCAAACCTTACAGACCCAACAATATTGTAACATTATCAGAAATCATTTTTGCACTATTTCCATTTTAATATCATCCTTCCTAGAGCAGGTCGTCCAGAACTGCACACAATACTCCAAGTATAGCCTCACCAGCAACTTGTACAGTTGGACCCTAATGTTCCAACTCCCATACTCAATGCCCTGGGGGATGAACCAGCGTTTACAGTTATTTTCCTACATATGCAAAATGTCACCACCCTGTCTGACTGTGTTGCCAATTTCATGGAAATATATATCTTCACCTCTATGTCTCCCTGTTCTACAGCACTGCTTAGGCCCTTCCATTTACTGTGTAAATCGTGTCCTGGTTTGTTTTAAAATAGAAAACACTTGAAGAGATCCCATTATAGATGAGGCTCTCACTAGGGCCTCCTCTATATCCCGCAGCTCCGCTTTTGCTCCCCCTCCCCCCATTCATAACAAGGACAGGATACCCCTTGTCCTCACCTTCCATCCCATCAGCCAGCGTATCTAACAAATCATCCTCCAACATTTCCGTCACCTCCAACTGAACCCCACTACTGGCCACATCTTCCCATCTCCACCCCTTTCAGCGTTCCGCAGAGACCGTTCCCTCCGTAACTCCCTGGTTCACTCATCCCTTCCAAACCACCCCTCCCCATCCACTTTCCCCTGCAACCGCAGGAGATGCAACACCTGTCCCTTTACCTCCCCCCTTGACCCCATCCAAGGACCTAAACAGTCTTTTCAGGTGAGACAGAGGTTCACCTGCACCTCCTCCAACCTCATCTATTGTATCCGCTGCTCTAGATGTTAACTTCTCTACATTGGCGAGACCAAACGCAGGCTCGGCGATCGTTTCGCTCAACACCTTCGCTCAGTCCGCCTTAACCAACCTGATCTCCCGGTGGCTGGGCACTTCAATTCCCCCTCCCACTCCCAGTCTGACCTTTCTGTCATGGGCCTCCTCCAGTGCCATAGTGAGGCCCACTGGAAATTGGAGGAACAGCACCTCATATTTCGCCTGGGCAGCTTGCAGCCCTGCGGTATGAACATTGACTTCTCCAACTTTAGGTAGTTCCTCTGTCCCTCTCTTCCCCTCCCCCTTCCCAGTTCTCCCACTGTCTTCCTGTCTCCACCTATATCCTTTCTTTGTCCCGTCCTCCTGACATCAGTCTGAAGAAGGGTCTCGACCCGAAACGTCACCCATTCCCTCTCTCCTGAGATGCTGCCTGACCTGCTGAGTTACTCCAGCATTTTGTGGTCCCATTTGCCTGTGTTTGACCCATTATCCCTCTAAACCTTTGCTATTCACGTAGCTTTTCAAGTTTCTTTTAATTGGTGTTATAGTACCTGTCTTAGCTACCCCTTCTGGTAGCTTGTTCCATATACCCAGCATTTTCTGAGTGCGAAAGTTGCCTCTCGGGTTCACATTAAATCTTGCCCCTCGTCCCTTAAACCTATGTCCTCTGGTTCTTGGTTCCCAGCACTGTGTAAAAGACTCACTGCATTCACCCCATCTATTCCCATCATGATTTTATCCACCTCTATAAAGATCACCCCTTAGCCTCCTACAGCTGGATGACCAAAACTGAACACAATACGCCAAATGCAGCCTCACCAACGTCGTGTGCAACTGTAGCATATGTCCCAACTTCTATACTTTATACCCGAACGTGATGTCCTGACTTCTATACTTTATACGGTGAAGGCCAATGGATCAACATCCTTCTTTCCTATCCTATCAATCTGTGATTCAAGGAACTACCTACCTGTTGTAGATTCCTCTGCTCTCCAACACTCCCCAGGGCCCTACATATTCACTGTGAAGATCCTGGCCTGGTTTGACTTCCCAAAATACAACACCATGCACGTATCTGCATTAAACTTCATTTACCGTTCATCAACCCTATTCCACAGCTGATCAAGACCCTGCTGTAAATTTTGATAACCATCTTCACTGTCTACGATATCATCTATTTTTGTGTCATCTGCAAACCTACTAATAATGCTTTGTACATTCTCATCCAAATCATTAATATAAACCACAAACATTAATGGACCCAGCACTGATCTCTGAGGCACACCACTAGTCACAAGTTTCCAGTCTAAAACATAACCTTCCACCGCCACCCTCTGGTTCCTTCCATGAAACCAATTCTGTGTTCAGGCAGCGAGTTCTCCGTGAATGCTGTGCAATCTAACTTGCCAAAACAACCAGGCGCAACCTTATCAAAGGCCTTGTTGAAGTCCATGCAGACAATATCTACGGCCTTGCCTTGTCAGACTTTTTGTTTACTTCTTCAAAAATATCAATCAATATTGTAAAACGTGATCTCCCGCTGTCAAAACCATCCCTAATCGGCCCCTGTCCATCCAACTGCATATATATCATATGCTTCACAATTCTCTCCAGTAAACTACCTACCACAGATATGAGGCTCACTTGTCTATCGTTTACAGGCCCTATTACTTGCAATCCTTTTTAAATAGAGGGACAGCATTAGCCACCTCCTGTCTTCCATTACCTCACCCGTGTCAAACGATGATTCATATATCTCAATTAGGATTTTCACCAAAAAAATTTGTAGCTTCCCTGATGTCTAATAAGACCCAGGAGATTTATTGACCTTCAAACGCTCTGGGCCATCCAGCACCATCGTCCTTAATATCCTGAAGACAATTGCATTAACTGTCTCAATGTGTAGTAAGGAACTGCAGATAGACACAAAAAGCTGGAGTAACTCAGCGGGACAGGCAGGCATCTCTGGAGAGAAGGAATGGGTGTCATTTGCTGAGTTACTCCTTTTAGTGTCTTCAGTTTAAACCAGCATTCCTACACAAGGAACTGCAGATGCTGGTCTACACCAAAGATAGACACAAAATGCTGGAGTAACTCAGTGGGACAGGCAGCATCTCTGGAGAGAAGGAATGCGTGACATTTTGAGTCTGAAGAAGGGTTTCGACCCGAAATGTCACTCATTCCTTCTCCAGAGAGATGATGCCTGTCCCGCTGAGTTGCTCCAGCATTTTGTATCTATCTTAACTGTCTGAAGTTCCCTAGCTTTCATGTTTTTCTCCACAGTAAAAACTGGAGAAATACTCATGAAGGATCATTGAGGACCTTGCCCATCTCCTGCAGCTCTACACAGAGATGACCACTTTGATTTCTGAGAGACTCTGTTCTCTTTCTAGTTACTCTTTCCCCAGTGTATTTCTTAAAATCTCTTTAGATTTTCAATAACATATTTTTGGATTCTCTTCAGACTATTGGCCCAGTTTATCTTGGGGAAACCTCCACTATACCACCAATTCTAGTGTGATCCGCAAACCTATTAACCATGCCACATAAATGAATATCCAAATTGTTCATATAAATATTGACCAAAAGTGGTCCTCGCACCATTCCCTGTCACACACAGCTTGTTACGTGTCCAGTCTGAACAACAATGCCGAATCACCACCCTATCCGCAAGCCAATTCTGTATCAAATTGGATAGCTTAGCCTGGATCCCATGTAATCTAACCTTTGAGACCAGTCTGCCACATGGTAGCTGGACAAAGGCCTTGCCAAAGTCCATGTAAACTTTGAGGTAGCACCGTAAAAACATCATCATCACCTGCACACATTGAATTCAATTACAGTTTACACTTCTGCGGTTTGTTGAACATGAACAGGTAAGTGGCAGTCAGGGAATAATATGCCTGACAATTCTCCGTGACCCTAACAAGGTAGTAGTTGCAGAGAATTGTGGTTAGGGAGGCCGAGGATGAGCAAGATTTCTAGACTTTGTTGTTCCAATAGTGCGAGAAATCAGCTTCAATTGAGTTGCAATTAATAATTGAAAGAAATATCAGTGCAATACCTCAGGGGCTGGTCCAAATTCCAATAGGATGGTGCTGGTGGTGGGGGACGGGGTCAAAAGCCAGGTGTCATAGCTACTTTATTTAGTTTTAGTTTTAGAGATACAGCGCGGAAACAGGCCCTTCGGCCCACCGAGTCTGCGCCGACCAGCAATCCCTGCATCCTACACACACTAGGGACAATTTTTACATTTACCGAGCCAATTAACCTACATACCTGTACATCTTTGGAGTGCGGGAGGAAACCGAAGATCTCGGAGAAACCCCACGCAGGTCACGGGGAGAACGTACAGACAGCACCCATAGCCGGGATTGAACCCGGGTCTCCGGCGCTGCAAGTGCTGTAAGGCAGCAACTCTATTGCTGCGCCACCATGTTATTGTATGTTATATGGTATAACATTGAGAAATGCAGCACCTGGCTCAGTTACTAGAATTATTTCTGGAAACCTTTAGTGGCATAATACAATGACTTTTTTCATTATATGACAGAGAAAAGCTTTTGAAAAGGTACGTAAGTTATTAATAAGATTAGCTTATAACAGTGACAAAATGCCTGCACTTAAATTTAATTTCCTTGCATTTTCAAGCAACAAAATGTTAAAAAATATATGTCTTTATACCTGCACGAAGGTCCAGTTAGCAGATGCTGGCACTCTGCTTGATTCAAACAGTAATTCATGTCACAGGGTGATCGGCAAACGACTCCATTTTGCTCATCCCACTGAACCACATAACCAGCAAATATGGAGTTGTTGCAGCTAAAGAAATCCAATAACTGTTCGTTCGACACTGTAATAAAAAATAAAATGTTCTGTAATTTAAGGCTGTGTGTCAATTCAGATAATTGGGAAATAATGGATTTATTATCAATAATATTTAGGAAAGGGAAACATTTATCATAAGTGCTTTGAAAAGTAACTGCAAGGTTGGGTATTTCCAAACTTTTTACAGCTGAAATCAAAGGAAAATCGATAAGAATGTCACCTTGAGAATCTTTATTACGATTCTGAGTTGTTCTCCCTCTGGCATGTCGGTTGTTTACTTAAAACTAACTTCATGCACACATTTGGTGAAGTATAAAGCAATTCTAACTATTTGAATCTAATTTAGATTTTTTTACAAGATTACATAATTACTGATTTTTTTTCTTTGACAATGGCCTATTTGATGTTTGCCTGGGGATAAGTGGACAGCAAAGACCACATTAATAAATCAGACAAAAATCATTTTTATCCATTTTACCCGGACATGGACATTGTTAACATGGGTGACATCAATTCCCCGTCCCTACCCTTGCTTAAGAATGTGGCGGTGAGATACCTACTTGAACCTCTGTAGAATTTCTGGTGAAAATACTATCACTGCCCAAGTTAGACACAAAATGTTGGAGTAACGGCATCATCTCTGGGCCGAAGGAATGGGTGATGTTTCAGGTCGATGCCCTTATTCACTGGAATCTGAAAGCAGTCTGAAGAATGGTCTCGACCCGAAATGTCACCCATTCCTTCTCTCCAGAGATGCTGCCTGCCCCTCTGAGTTACTCCAGCATTTTGTGTCTATCTTCGGTGTAAACCAGCATCTGCAGTTCCTTCCAACTCATCACTGCCCAAGTGTTGGGTAAGGAGTTCCAGGATTTAGACCCTATGATGATGATGAACCAATTATATATTTCCAATGCACAGTATTATAACACAATATTAATATAATCATATAATATTAAGACACAATATTATACCACCCTGAGGTGGTATAATATTGTTTCATAATACTGATTGGAATATCCTGAGGTGGTATTCCCAGGCGCTTGTTCCCTATTTTCCTCTAATGCAGCAGGGGGTCACGTTTTTGGTAAGCGCTGTCAGAATTGCCCTAGAGTAACTGCAGTATATTTTGTAGATGGCACACACTGCAATCACTGTGAGTCAAAATGAATGGGGGAAGGGGTGCCCATCAAAGGGGCTGCTTCCTTTCAAATGGTGCAGAGCTTCTTGAGAATTCATGGAGCTGCATCATCCAGACCTTTGTTGAGAATCCCATTATATTCCTGACTTCACCCTGTAGATGGTGGAAAGCCCTTGGGCAGTCAGTGGTGAGTCACTCACTGCAGACTAACCATTCTATGATGGCATTAATGTGGCTGCTCCAATTTCATGTCTGGTTAGTGGGAACCCCCCAGGATGTTTATGATAGGTTACTTGATAAAGGAACTTAAAGGGGACGTCTTTTATTAAAGGCCTTTACCTGGCACTTTTGTGAAAATGGTCCAAGATAGGACTTTACCCTGAGGATCTTGAGCAGTGATAACCTAGGCTGACATGATTGTTGTTTGACATTCACAATCATAATTCTTTACATTAGTTATGACTCCAAACACTTTAATATTTTACCTGTGATGTCAGATGCCTTAATAATACAGGGCAATCTGGATTTCAGCTCTTTTGTCAATGTTTGAACCAAGGCTGTGATAAGATTTGCAGGCAAAATCCAAACTGGACACCAGTGAGACTGACTGCTTGACAGCATTGTCGATGACACCTTCGACCCCATTGACTGGACAGTAATTTACCAAACTGGATTTGTCCTGAATTTTGTGAATACGATGTACCTGGGCAATTTCTACACTATTGAGTTGATCCAGTGTCTTGATTGTATTAATCTCCTTATGTAGAGGCCCAGCTAGTTATGGCCTTCAGTACAAAATGGGGATGCTATCTGCTCCCAGGCACTCACCACCCACTGTAAAAAAAACGACCCGCACATTTCCTTTAGATTTGTCCTCTTTTACCTTAAAGCCATGGTTTCTAGTGTTAACATCTATCTCTACTCGGGAGAGTGGGGAGGTGGGGGGTGGGGGTGGATGGGGGAGAGGTTCTGACTGTCCAAACTATCCATGTCTCACACAATTCAAGGTTTCAAGGTAAGTTTATTGTCACCTTGGATATATATATTCTATAGGGTCTCCTCTCAACATCCACCGTTTCAGAGAAAACGATCGGACTTTGATCAGCCTCTCCCTATTGGTGATTCCCGCTAATTCGGACAGCATTCTGGGAACCACTTGCAGGCCACACAGGTAGGAATGATGGGACAGGCATCTTCCCCGACGGACATTCATGCACCAGATCGATTTTTACAGCAATTTGGTAAATTTCATGGTCATCGTTACCAAGACCGATTGTTCTTTTCCCAGATTCCAGATAAATTGTATTTAAGTTTCACCACTACCATGGTGAGAATTAAACTCTGCTTCCAGATTATTATATCACTGTGCCATCATAGTAGCACATCACTCAATAAACATTGTAATCTTGTACTTACATGTAGTTATATCTTGAATATCAGTGCTATTTAAATATCCAAGGACAACTTGAGGGATCACGGCACGTCGGACACGTGTGACATCATTGAAAGCACTCAGAATTGCAGAATGCAATTCATTATTTAGAAAATTAATTACTCTCAGCATTGCATCGTATTCAAAGTGAAGCACAGCAGAAGTAACCAGATTTCCTTCCCGTGTCCTGTTTGTGGATGGCAGATGCATAAATTAGTCATCGTATTTATTATATTAATTTATGACTTGTATTTACTTATCAACAGTAGAATCTATATACTAAAACTCTTGTTTGTTTGTTTGTTCCTGAACTACAGCCAAAACGGTACAAGATAGCACAACAATTTTAGGCCCACCTTGTTCACCACAGTCTCTTTGGTGCTAATGGATGAAGTTTCATTGAAATCAGTGTTGTATTTTTAAAGTTATTCACATTTTAAAGTTTGAATCTATCTCCTAGGGAGGGGGGGGGGGAGGGAGGGAGGGAGGTGGGTGGAGGGAGGATAAGGGGGGTTGAGGGGGATGGAGGGGAAGGGAAGGGGAGGGGAAGTGGGGCAGGGGGGTTGGGTGGAGGGTGAGAGTGGGGAGGAGAGGGGAGGGGAGGAGGGAAGAGGGAGGGAGGGGGGAGTGGGGGGGAGGGAGGAGGGAGAGAGGGGAGCGGGAGAAGGGAGGAGTGGTGGGGGAGGGTGGGGAATGTTCGGGGGAGGGGGAGGGAATGGAGGGGAGGAGGGAGTGGGGGTAGAGGGGAAGGGATGAGTGGGGGGAGAGGAGAGGGGGAGAGTGGAGAGGAGAGGGGGAGAGTGGAGAGGGGGAGGAGAGGGTGCTGCACCAATGCAGGAGAAGTTTGTCCCCAACGGGTCCACTTGGTCTAGTAAAAAACTAAAAATCTGAATGTCTTACATGGATAGGACACGTTTGGAGGGATATGGGCCAAACACAGGCAGGTGGGATTAGTGTAGCTGGGACATGTTGGCCGATGTGGGCAAGTTGTGCCGATGAGCCTGATTCCACACTGTATCACTCTGTGACTATATGACTCTGTGTCACTTTGTTGAGATTAAAATGACAATGCCTATATGAATGAATTGTTTCAAAAATAAAACACTCAGACTTACAGCAATGAGAGAACTTAAAAGCATTTCTAAAAGTTGTTGCATGGATTTTAAGTTTTCTGACTGCTGTTCAAGTTATGGGAAAAACTGGTTCATTTAAAGTAGCCACGCCACATTATTATTATTGATTATTAGCCAATTTACTGGGAAAAAGGAGTCTCTAAAGCATGATAGACACAAAAAGCTGGAGAGAAGGAATGGATGATGTTTCAGGTCGAAACCCTTCTTCAGACTAGTCAAGGGAAAGGGAAACGTGAGATATAGACAGTGATGTAGAGAAATATAGAACAAATAAATAAAAGGTATGTAAAAAAAGTAACGATGATAAAGGAAACAGGCCATTGTTAGCTGTTTGCTATTTGAGAACGGGAACCTGGTGTGACTTGGGTGGGGGGGGGGATGGAGAGAGACGGAATGCAGGGGTTACTTGAAGTTAGAGAATGACATCAGCTTTTGACAAGGAATCATTGGAAGACCATGGAACTACCCAGGATCATTCAGATAAAGCTCGAGATGTTTATAAGGGAATATAAAGTGTTTATCCATGAATGAGTGGGTTAACAAATGATGAGCTGTTGACGCCACTGGGCCTGTACTTGCTGGAGTTTAGAAGGGTGAGGGAGGACGTCAATTAAACTTATCGAATAGTGAAAGGCTTGGAATGAGTAGATGTGGAGAGGATGTTTCCACTAGTGGGAGAGTCTAGGAGTCATAGCCTCAGAATTAAAGGACGTCCCTTTAGGAATGAGATGAGGAAAAATTTATTTTGTCAGGGTGGTGAATCTGTGGAATTCTTTACCACAGAAGGCTGTGGGAGCAGAGCCAATGGATATTATTAAGGCAGAAATAGATAGATTCTTGATTAGTACGGGTGTCAGGGGTTATGGGGAGAAGGCAGGAGAATGGGGTGAGGAGGGAGAGGTAGATCAGCCATGATTGAATGGCGGGGTAGACTTGATGGGCTGAATGGCCTAATTCTGCTCCTATCATTTATGATTTCATGGCCTTATAAGGGCTGGGGATTGGGGAAGAACTTAAGACAACAATGGCCCTTGTCCCTTGCATTTGTTGCATTTATCTTATGGGGCCATACATCTCCCAATATTCTTGAAGTGGAACAGTCTGTGGAGAGCAATCTGAGATTGAACAATCTGAGACCCTGATCCAGCACCAACCACCCTGATACCCACTGACTGCTCTTGAGAAGTTGAGGCTCTAGTCAGGTAAAAGAAGGAGGCAAGGGAGAGGTATAAGCAGCTGGGATCAAGTGGAGGAGTTTCGAGAACTGAGGAGATACTGAAGAAAAAAATCAGGAGGGCAAAAAGAGAGTAGGAGGTAGCTTTGGCAGATAATATCAAGGGAAATACAAAGAGATTATAAATTAAGGGAAAGAGGGTGACGAGAGAGAGAATAGGGCCCCTCAGAAACCAAAGCATTCATCTCTGTGTGGAGCTGCATGAGATGGGCAATGTTCGTAATGAATATTTCTCATCTGTTTTTACTGTGGAGAAGGATAGGCTGGGGATATTGGGAAAATTAATGGAAGCATCTTGAGGACAGTCAGTATTACAGTCGAGGTGCTGAACGTCCCAAGGATAATGAAGGTAGACAAATCTCCCATGCCTGGTCAGCTATATCCGAGGACACTGCGGGAAGCTACAGAACAAAATTGCAGGCGCCACGGCTGTGATTTCCGAACCATCATTAGATGTGGGTGAGGTGCCTAATCTTGGTGCCTCTAGAATACTGGTGGGTGCTTAATCTTGTGTCTCTATTTAAGATGGGCTCCAAAGGAAAGCCAAAGGGAAATGTAGACCAGTGTGCACAACATCTGTGGTAGGCAAGTTACTGGAGATTATTGTGAGGGACAAGATATATGTGCATTTGGACAAACAGGTATTGATTAAGGGACAGTCAGCATGGGATTATATGTGGGAGATCATGTCTCAAAAGCCCAGTCTGAAGAAGGGTCTCGACCCCAAACTTCACCCATTTTCTCTCTCCACAGATGCTGCCTGTCCCGCTGAGTTACTCCAGCTTTTTGTGTCTAAGTGGGGGGTATTGCATTATGAGAAGTCAAAGCATGATAGGACCTTCACAGTGAATGGAAGGATTCTGGAGAGTGTTATTGAACAGAATGGTCTGGAGGACAGGTACATTGTTCCTTCAAAGTGGAATCACAGGTAGATCGGGTGGTCAAGAAGATATCTGGCACATTGCCCTTCATCAGTCAGCATACTGAGTATAGAATTTGGGATGTAATGTTACAGTCGTACAAGACGTTACTAAGCTGGAAGGAGCATAGAGAAGAGTTGCAAAGATGCTGCTAGGGTTTGAGGATCTGTGGACATCGTTTAAGGTGAGAGGGGAAAGTTTTAATTGGAACCTGAGGGGCAACTTTTTCCATACAGATGGTGATGAGTATGTGGAACAAGCTGCCAGAGGAGGTGGTTGAGGCAGGTTCTATAACATTTAAGAGAGATTTGAACAGATACATGAATAGAAAATATTTAGAGGGATACTCGACCAAGTGGACCTGTTGGGCCCAAACCTCTCCTGCATTGGTGCAGCACCCTCTCCTCTCCCCCTCCCCTCCCTCCCCCCTCCCCCTCCCTTCTCCCCCGTCCCTCCCCCCCTCCTCCCCCACCCCCCCCCCCCTCATTCGCTAGGAGATAGATTTAAACTTTAAAATGTGAATAAGTTCAAAAATATAACACCGATTTCAATGAAACCTCTTCCATTAGCACCAAAGGGACATTGGTGAGTAAGGTGGACCTAAAATTGTTGCACTATCGTGTACAGTTTTGGCTGTAGTTCATGAACAAACAAACAAGAGTTTTAAAATATAGATGGGACAAATGCAGGCAGATGGGACGAGAGTAGATCATGCATCTTGGTCGTCATGGACAAGTTGGGTTGAATGGCCAGTTTTCATGCTTTATTACTCTATGCTTATATCACCTGTTGTCATTTTCCAATGTTTCGATATGTTTGATAATCAGAGATGTTTAGAAACTGCTGGATTTCAATAATTAAAAAAATATATTAATAGAGAAAAAATATTGCTTTTAAAATGCATCAAACTGTCTTTAAATTTGAGACATTAGTATTAACTAAATGAACTATTTAGTAGCAAGGGCAGCACAGTGGTGCAGCGGACGAGTTACTGCCTTACAGCACTTGCAGCACCGGAGACCCGGGTTTGATCCCGACTACGGGTGCTATCCGTACGGAGTTTTTACGTTCTCCCCATGACTTGGACAAGAAGGACCAATATCCTTGTAGATCAATCTAGATCCTGACTCAGTGTTTGAAATTATGATGACATGGCCATTATGGAGACTTAGTTACAAGAGGGACAGGGTAGGGCTGGCAGCTCAATGATGCTGGGTTTTGATGTTTCAGATGTGATATGGAGGGAGGTAAACGCGATGTGTGGGGCAAGTTTTTTTACACAGAGATTGGTGGGTGCCTGGTACGTGCTGCCAAAGCCTCTGCCGACAGCAAGAAGCAGCAACAGGTGAGAGGGAAGGGTGCCCCAAGGTGACCGAGAGCATCCTGTCGGTGTGGGTGACCTGAAGAAAGCGCTGCCCCCAGGGGCTACAACGTGAGCCGCAACAACAGCCGTGTCACTGGACCATGCGGTGGGTGAAGGAGGGCTCGCTTGGCACCTTGTGAGTCGGGGCTGGGGTCGGAAGTCAGAGCTCTAAACAGCCGGGGAGACAATGAGAGCTGGGAGTGGCATTGGCAGGTTCATCCACTATATCTGAAATCCGTTATAAAGGGGTCCATTAAAATGAGGGTTTACAGTATAGAATAAGACTTAAACTATACCAACCAGATTAGAGGTTCCGTAGCATTCTTAAAGCGTCTCACATTTTTTGCCTTTTCATAGATCTATAAAAAACAAAGTATTTTTTGTTTATTTTCAAGGATAACATTGTTCGATGTAATGAAGTAGAAATTGGAACTCTGCAATGTTAGTCTCACACAATGTGTAGAATAAAGAAATCACAAATCCAGGCACTCTGTACAATTACACAGATGTGTCAGAAGTGTGGCACGGTGGCGCAGTGGTAGAGTTGTTGCCTTACAGCACATGCAGCGCCAGAGACCTGGGTTCCATCCTGACTACGGGTGCTGTCTGTACGGAGTTTGTACGTTCTTCCCGTGACCGCGTGGGTTTTCTCCGGATGCTCCGGTTTCCTCCCACACTCCAAAGACGTACAGGTTTGTAGGTTAATTGGCTTGGTATAGTTGTAAATTGTCCCTAGTGTGTGTAAGATAGTGTTAATGTGTGGGGATCGCTGGTCGGTGTGGACTCGGTGGGCCAAAGGGCCTGTTTCCGCGCAGTATCTCTAAACTAAACTAAACTGTCCATCAAGGTCTCCAGAAGCAGTGTGAACCGTGATTTTCAATCTCTCCCTGTGGTTCGATTTGTTAAAGTGGTGGGTTCCACTTTGCTTCTTCAACTAGTGCCTTGAGGTAGAATAGCACTCTAGTGGTGGGTGGTTATTGGAGATAGGCGTCTAAGTACTCATGGAATATTCGTCCATTAGATTGTAGGATTGGGCATCGTGTTGGTTTCGATCTCCAGCAATAAAGAACTTAAAATGCACGAGAACAATCTCAAATCTCTCTGCCTGGAATCGAGTTCAGACGTGGGTCAGGAATGGATGGATTGTTTAACTGATGCAGGTTGAGATCTTCAGCCTTCAATAAAGACCTGCTCTTGCAGTTCAGGTCTCCAATGCTTTCAGAGCCTGTAATCATGGTGCAGCTTTGCAACATGACGTCAGTCGTCTGCTATATACTGATTGATGTCAGTGAAACACACCAAAATAAATCTCTACAGAATGCATGTTTGTTGATTTATAATTGTCGCATGTGCCAAGATACAGCGAATAACATTATTTGTGTGCTCGCTAGTCTAATCATGAGTACAATCAAGCCAATGGATATGGCAAACAGTAAAATGCCAGAGTGCAGAATATAGCATTACAGTATTGTAACCTTACAGTTACAGAGAAATGTGCGTTAAAAACGCAAGGGCTGCAATGAAACAGGTTGGGAGCTTGGGTCTGCACTCTGAGCCTGTGAGAGGACTATTCGATAGTCTAGTCATATGGGGAACAAATTCTTCCTGAATCTTATACGACGTGTTTTCATATTTTTGTACTGTCTGCCTGTTGGGAGAGGGTAGAAGAGGAAATGACCAAGGTGTAACCAGCACATTTGAAACACATATGATCCAGTTTTTTAAACTAATAATAAATTAATCATTATTACATCCATCTGTGGCCCCCGTCATAATTTCCCTCAGAACAGATATCTGCAAAGCCCAGCTGGTGCCACGAACACTGCCTGGTCCAACATGGCTTCCGGCCCAGAGCCAATGGAAAACACCAGCTACAGTTCTGTTCAGTGGGGTCCAAATCTGTTTACATTTTCAATGTTGTTGGATCATTCATGCAGGCTGACCGGATTCCGAGTTTGAAAAGGATGCCAAATCTCCCATGGACTGATCTAACAATGTTTTAATCTTGATTTTGTGTGAAACCCTGCAACGTTAGGGTATTTAGTGTTCTTGATTTGGAATAATCTGACATTAACTTGTTGAGACAAAATCTTGTGTTGTACTTCTGCTTCACATTGGTGCAAAAAGATGCGCTGTTAATTATTGTAAACATCTTGAAGAAATTATCTCTTAACCATTTTACATTTATATAGAATACTTAAATACACTGTACACAAATAAAAGTTCAACAAGCAAGGAGAGAAAAAAATTTGGCATACCTTTTCATGAACCTGAGCTGAAATATTTGATCTCCTACGATTGATGGTTAAAGGCAATGTAATATTGACTGTTCTGTCAGGAAGAGCTAAAAGAAAGGATGAAATAGTTTATCATAATTGACATTTATTGAATGTCTAATTCCAAAATGAAAATGAAGTCATAAAGTCTGACAAAATCGTTTGATATATTCTCATTGATAATATAAACTAGTCATGGGAAATGTTCATGGGTATGAAGAGGTAGGGGGAGGACTGATTGCTTCCTTCATTGTTCTGATGACAGAAAGACGTACAGGTTTGTAGGTTAATTGGCTTGGTGTAAATGTAAAAAATGTCCCTAGTGGGTGTAGGATAGTGTTAATGTGCGAGGATTGCTGGTCGGCGCGGACCCACTGGGCCGAAGGGTCTGTTTCCGCGCTGTATCTCTAAATTAAACAAAACTAAACTAATATATAGCTCAACTCGATTCTCTCATTACCACCATTATCAAACTATCTAATTATTTGACCCTCTTCAAACAGAGTTGTATTAGCAGCTAAACCCAGGATAATTTGAAACAAAATACTTGATTCTTATTATTCCAATATGAAGGTGCATCATTTCCTCTTTGAACATGATTTTTTTTTCAATCAAACAGCTGCAAATCATATATATTTTAAAAAAACAATTAATAATTAGAATACTGAATATAGGCAGAAAATATTTTCTGGCACATTCAGTACCATCGAATTGGCTACATCTGTGATCATTTTGTGGTAATAAAATTGCAACGTCTGACTTAGATCTATGCAATAAGAAGAAAAGAGGAACTGCTCTGTTAATTCGATATCGAGCATATGTGTTTTCGTAACTTCCACCTTGCCCTCAAATTTACGTGGACTATCTCTAACACCTCTATCCTTTTCCTCGCTATCTATGTCTCCATCACAACATTATTTTCATCGTTCCTTAGAATGTAACGAAGTTCATGAAATATGCTTCAAACCAATTTGACTTATTCCAAGGGGACATCACGTTTTAATATTATCTTAATTTCATATCATCATAAATAATTCATGCACTTACCTCTAGTAGCAGATGGTGATGGCACGGCTGTTGTAGTTGTCGCAGTGGAGCTTGTTGGTACTGAGGTAATAGCCAGAGTATTGGTGGGTACTGAAGAGGTTGTAGTGGTGTTGGATGGAGTTGTGGCAGCAGCAGTGGTATTGGTGGGTTTTGATGTAGTTGCGGTGGTGTTGGATGGTGTCAAGGCAACAGCAGTGGTATTGGTGGGTACTAAAGTAGTTGTGGTGGTCCTAGCTTGTGCTGATGTATTAACAGTGGTATTGGTGGGTTTTGATGTAGTTGTGGTGGTGTTGGATGGTGTCAAGGCAACAGCAGTGGTATTAGTAGGTACTGAGGTACTTGTGGAGGTCCTTGCTTGTGCCGATGTATTAACAGTGGTATTGGTGGGTTTTGATGTAGTTGTGGTGGTGTTGGATGGTACCAAGGCAACAGCAGTGGTATTGGTTGGTTTTGATGTGGTTGCAGTGGTGTTGGATGGTACCAAGGCAACAGCAGTGGTATTGGTGGGTACTGAAGGAGTTGAGCTGGTCTTTGCTTGTGCCGATGTATGAACAGTGGTATAGGTGGGTTTTGAAGTAGTTGCAGTGGTGTTGGATGGTGTCAAGGCAACAGCAGTGGTATTGGTGGGTTTTGAAGTAGTTGCGATGGTCCTTGGTGGTGTGGAGGTAACAGCAATGGTATTGGTGGGTTTTGATGTAGTTGTGGTGGTGTTGGATGATGTCAAGGCAACAGCAGTTGTATTGGTGGGTACTGAAGTAGTTGTGATGGTCCTTGGTGGTGTGGAGGTAACAGCAATGGTATTGGTGGGTTTTGAAGTAGTTGTCAAGGTGCTTGATGGGGCCAAGGCAACAGTGGGGGTACTTGTTTGATTCAATGTTCCATTCGAAGGACTTGCTGTTGAACTGGTAGTGGAGGTAATTTCTGAAAATGCAATCAACTATGTAATGACTAAAATGCCGAGATATCCAAACAAATTTCAACAATTAGGAGAGTTAATATCTCAGTTAAGAGAATATATTTGATGTTTTGAAGCACAGTAGATGGATGCAGCAAGGAAGATGCATGGAAGCTTTCCATTGTCACCCATCACAAACTTTGCTCTAATTTAAAAACATTTCTCCATATTTGGGAGTCACCTCCAGTTGACAGTCAGTGTCCACTGAAAAGGAATGGTTGTACAGGTGAGTAAACTCTGGATGAACATTCAGGGAGACCAGCGGCAACAAGCAAGGTCTGGCACAACAAATCTGGTCCTAAGGCCCAGCAGGGAAGGGTGGAGGCAGACAGAGCATTGTGTTTGGAGAGTGGGTCAGGCAGGAGATGAAGGCAGGCCTTCAAATAGGAGCCCAGAATGGTGTACTGTCTCCCTGGAGCCAGAGTTCAGGACCAGCAGCAGAACATTTTTAAAGGGGAGGGTGAGCAGCCAGAAGTCATTGTGTACGTTGGCACAAATAACATGGTCAGGAGAAAGGGTGAGGTCCTGCAGAGTGAATACAGGGAGTTAGGAAAAAGATTAAAAAGCCGGATCTATCGAAAATGTGTAACAAAGAAAGAAGGAATGAGGTGACATGAACACAAAGCAGTTTGTTGAAATGACTGAGAGACTTGAGACGGTAAGTCTTGATCTGCTTCACAGAAGCATCACCTATTGCTTTTCTCCAGAGATGCTGCCTGACCCACTGAGTTACTCCCACTTTTTGTGTCTATATTCGGTGTAAACCAGCATCTGCAGTTCCTTCCTACACAATATAACTGGTAGATTTGCAACTGCCCGTTATTAATGTACTTCAATTTTACTCCCTGTCAAAGAACTAAATATATATTCCTATTACATAAAAAAATATTTGTTGTTTGGACCTGTGCAAACATAATGTAAGAAACATGTGATTTTTGTCATTCTTAAATAAACTCCAAATAACTGTGTTAGATACCTTTGCTTCCAAAGATACCTCTTCTTCCAGAGTTTACTCACCTGTACAGTTGGACCCTTCATATCCTGGTCTACATGTGCAGTTGAAAGAGCCTTCAGTATTTGTACAGATAGAATTATTTCCGGAACACTCAGTAGCGCATTCATTCACGTCTAAAAGAATAAACAAATGAACACAAGAATAGTTAGCTAAATTATAGAATCACCTATGCCTGGATTTTGCACTGAACAGAGAATCAGCAGACAACTGGTCAATGAGTTTACATCGCTTGTTAGTTAATGGAAAATCTGGTCCATTTAGTAATAATTTGATGTAACTCAGAAGAAGAGAACAGAAGCTTCTTTACATGAAAACTACTGTAGTAGAAAATTTCACTTTTTTTTACGGGACTATTCATATTGTTTTAATTATTCTTCATGATTTTTGTGTATTAAATGGTGATATTAAAAAAGTACCATACCAATGCAGAATCTGTTTGGCTTTCCAATATATCCTCCCTTGCACATACAGGAGTAACCTCCATTTGAATTGATGCATTTTGCATTCTGGGGACAGCTAGATGTATTACGACATTCATCAATGTCTGAAAGAAAAGATTTACATTAGCAGCGATCGAAGTTCACGTAACAAATATAATAGTGATACGAAGTAATGAACATGCATAATGGTGTAAGATTAGATTTAATTTTTGCGGGTGATATTTTTACACGGTATTCTTTAACAGAATGCATACTTCCACTGCTATAGTTGGAGAACTTTCTGATATAAAGTATTGATTTACGGATGGGTGGGACATTATAGATGTGGAAATCTGATTTCTCCACGGAGCAAAAGACTTTGGCAGAGAATAAGGATCTCAATCTGAAACGTCACCCATTCCTTCTCTCCAGAGATGCTGCCTGTCCCGCTGACTTACTCCAGCATTTTGTGTCCATCTTTGATGTAAACCAGCATCTGCAGTTCCTTCCTACACGAGTTCGCATGACCATTAATTGTAATAAAATAATGATTACGAACAACATAGTTTTGAGATTTTATTATAAAATGCACATTGAGAACGACCAATTTTGTCAGTGTGTGAGACCTGAGGGGCAATTTTTCTGCCTTTGATGAGTCATTGAAAAGGCCCCAGTTTGATGAACTGCATCTCGAGATGATAAAAAAAATAATTACATTTTTTTCATGATTCAGTTATATCACAAATCAAATGCTCTGGGCTCTGGGCTTTGCTTTGCACCAGTATTGGAGTTATTAATTTGGTTTATTATGTTATTTACGAGTATTGTGTTTATGGGCCTGTTATACTGCTGCAAGTAAGAATTTCATTGTTCTGTTGTGGGCATATGTGACAATTAAACACTCTTGAGTCTTGAAAACAATATTTAAAACTAGTTGCAACAACAATTGTCAACAAAACCATTTGCAATAATGAATACTTCAAATGGGTTGAACAGTATGTCATTTTTTCTTCCGTTCCTTTGTAAAAGAAGGCGGCATGGTGGCACACCGGTAGAGCTGCTGCCTTACAGTGTTTTCAGCGCCACAGACCCGGGTTCGATTCTGACTACAGGTGCTTGTCTGTACGGAGTTTGTACATTCTTCCCATGACAGCATGGGCTTTCTCCCACACTCCAAAAACGTACAGGGTTTGAAGGTTAATTGGCTTGGTATAAATGTAATTTGCCCCTCGTGTGTGTGTAGTATTGTGCTAGTGCACAGGGATTGCTGGTCGGTGCGGACTTGGTGGGCCAAAGGGCCTGTTTCCGTGCTGTATCTCTAAAATAAACAAAACAAAACTAAAATGTGATTTTTCTTCAGGTGACAAGCACTGGCAGCTTACCATCACACAAGGAGCTGTTTGTTGCGTTTATTGCATAACCTTCCTTACAGCTGCAGATGTAACTTCCCAACACATTGGCACAGATCTGCTCGCAAGAGTCTGTTTTGTTTTGGCATTCATCAAAATCTACAACAGCAAGCAACAAGACATCAAAGAGTTGTTCACATTTTTAACAACAAAAATCTGTAACAAAAATCAATCATTTGTGACACATCTTTTTCTTAATCCAATTATTCAGGCAGGCACAAGAACGAGTCGCATCCCGGCCATTCCCTTTTCTCCTCTCCCATCAGGCAAAACATACAGAAGTGTGAAAACACACTCCTCCAGATTCAGGGACAGTTTCTTCCCTGCTGTTATCAGGCAACTGAATCACCCTACCTCAACCAGAGTGCAGTCCTGAACTACTATTCACCTCATTTGTAGACTCTTGGACTACCTTTGATCGGACTTTACTGGCTTTGTCTTGCATTAAACGTTATTCCCTTATCAGGTATCTGTACACTGCGAAAGACTCGATTGTAATTATGTATTGTCTTTCTGCTGAATGGTTAGCACGCAACAAAAGCTTTTCACTGTACCTCGGTATACGTGACAATAAACTAAACTAATCTAAAATTTCCTGTACAAACTGATGTGATTAGTGGCATGGTGCTGTTTAGAATGAAAGCTCTGTAAATTGGATGAACTAGTCGAGTTTTTCCTTGCTATATAATTCAAATTCAGTTTAAAATGGGTGATTAAAATGATGGTGCATTCCAAGTTACAGTTTCCCCTCCAAGGTAACGTAATGTGATGTGTCAATGCACAGAGGATCCATCATGCATGCGCTTGCATTCACTGGGCAGCATAATGGCACAGCTTCTGCCTCAGTGCCTGAGCCCCGGCTTCGATTCTGACGAATGCTCGGTTGCTGTCTGTGGGGAGTTTGCACGTTCTTTCTGTGACCGAGTGAGATTCTTCCATGTGTTTTTGTTTCCCCCATGTTCTAAAAACATACAGGCTTTTAGGTTCATTGGCCCTAAAGTGTCAGGAGTGAATGAGAAAGTGGGTTAACATCGTGTGAATAAATAATCGATGGTTGGCATGGACTCAGTGGGCCGAGGGCCTGTTTCAATGCTCTGTATCTAAACAGATGCACAGTTGAATACCACATTTCAAAACAGACCTTCACAATACTTGAGTGATACTTCACTCTTACTTAAAAGGAACATTTCCCTCATGAAAAATATATTAAATCGAGTCATGTTAAAGTTTGGTGAGAAGGCTTACTAAATAGTCGGCCTTAAGAGCCCTTGCACCTGCTCCAACTTTCAATAACATCAAATCTTTTCATCTCAGTTACACTTACACTCAATGACTGAGCAACCTCGGGCAATTTTAGCAGAAAAATACAGTTTATGTTCCTGAAATCTGAGTTTTCCTTCACGTGTTTGGAAGTCAACTCTTCTGCTTGGATCTGCAGGGATCTTAAGTAGAAGAATTGAACTAATATAAATAGCCAAGTACCAGTTCAGATTTCTTTTGGTGTCCTGCTAGCAATAAGATGATAAAGATCAAGTTGCTCTCTACTTTCTGAATTTTAACCAATTCTCCCTCAAACAATCATACAAAGCTTTGAGTTTTGTGCAACAATCTTGTCGGGAGCATCTTACAGAATACCTTTTGAAACTACAAATGCCACCAACCAGTTCCCTCTTCTCCATACTGGTAATTACATTCTCAGCCATGATTTAAGGTCATAAGTTCATAAGTGATAGCAGCAGAATTAGGCCATTCGGCCCATTAGGTCTACCCTACCATTCAATCATGGCTGATCTATCTCTCCTAACCCCACTCTCCTGCCTTCTCTCCATAACCCCTGACACCTGCACTAATCAAGAATATATCTATCTCTGCCTTAAAAATATCCATTGACTTGGCCTCCACAGCCTTCTGTAGCAAAGAATTCCACATATTCACCACCCTCTGACTAAAGACATTTCCTTTATAAAACTCAATGCTTCTATGTAACCTGGTTATGATTTTCGAATTTACAAGTATCTGAATTACAATTTCACAATTTTGCTGACAAATATTCACTTGTACATGCAATAACTTTCAGAACATTTCAATGATGAGATCTTTGTATCAATGCACCTTTGCAGCACTGATAAATTTCCAACAACAAATAGAAGTGTTGTACACATATTTCCTACTGAAGGATTATTATCTCAAGTACTGCCATTTTGTTTGTATTATTGTATACATAGAATGAGTAGACAACAATGGACATCTTAATTACCATAACACTTTTCTCCATCTCCTATTAAATTGGTGGGACATGGACCACAGGTATAACTCTCCAGAGGTGCAGGTTGATCTTTGCAGGTATCATTTGAGAAACATTGGTTGTCTTGACAAGCATCAAAATCTTCAGTGCAGTAATCACCAATATAAGCAGGAGTACAGTTACATGCTGCAACCTAAATTGTCAACAGAAATGATTTTGATTGATAAATGATCCAGATAGCTTTCATGTTCTAATTATTACTTTTTTTCACTTGCCGGGCCCACATCCAAACATTGCCATCACAGAATTTTCTACATCAAGACAGTCTATTTAGTATTAGAACTTCCAATAAAATAACCTAGTATTCGGAGCAATAACCAAGTTATTAAGCATGCCTTTGATTTAACATACCACAAACATGGCATTATCTGATTCCATGCTGATAAGTGATCTGGAATAATCACAGGTTGAATTGATGCTGCAGTTGCATATTGTCAGTGTCAATCCCAGCTCAGAAGTGACCTTTGAATCATTGGCTTGTATTATGGCAAACACTGGAGTGGAGCTTGTTGGATGCCAAGAAAAGTTCCCATTTTCTAT